>NC_056730.1:534940008-535045008 GCF_019279795.1 Protopterus annectens | reverse complement strand
AAATGAAAGGATCACCAGGGACCGCACTGAACCCCTGGACCACTCTGGACCCAGGGCCACAATTAACAACAGAACTGGGACAGAAATAAAGACCACACAGGCTCTTGACCTGATACTCACATGAGCGGAAATTAATCCCTTCCGTTGCCCGGTCCAGAATACAACAGCACAACTGGAGTACAGTCAAAACAGAGGGGTCTCACAGAGCGCCAGATCTCTAATTACCAGATTCGAGAGACTGATTAAAACCTACAGTACCATGAAGAGCCTGTACACTCCTGCACTCTCCAACACACTGAGCCTCTTTGCGAGTACCTGCGAAAGGGATATCAGGAAACTCCTTTCTGATAAGCCCTCAGCAAAGTGGCACAACCTGAACAGGGAAGAAAGACAGGCTTGGAAGGAACTGAGTCAGGACAAATCCCTATGGATCATGAAGGCTGACAAGGGATCCGGGATAGTAGTGATGGAGCAGGAGAGATATATCCAAACACTTGAAGCATCCCTCATGAATAACCAGTTTTACAAAAAGGTCAACATCAACCAGGTACAACAGAACTTTAAACAAATTGACAACCTACGGTTGGAACTGTACCTCAGGGATGAGATCTCTCAAGACGAAAAAGACTTCATGCAGGTCATGACACCCAGCCTTGGAAAATTTTTCGGAATCCCCAAGGTTCACAAGAACCCTGAAAATCCACCTTTCCGCCATGTGGTATCGAACCGAAGGACAAAAACAGAAAAGATTTCACAATACATGGACCACATCCTTAACCCCATTGTACAGAACAGCAAATACTACATCAAGGACTCCTGGGCTTTTCTAAATGACATCTTCAAACTAAGGCTGGATGGAGGGAATATTTACTGGTCACCCTAGATGTAGAAGCACTCTACACAAACATCCCCACGCCAAAGGACTGACCCTCACCAGACAGTACCTGAACAGGCACTCCAACCTAAGCGGGACTAAGATTAATACTGTATGCAGGTTAACAGAAGCAGTATTAAGAAATAACTTCTTTCAATTCAATGGGAAGATTTACCACCAACAGAAAGGGGTAGCCATGGGGTCCAAAATGGCCCCAGCATATGCAAACTTAGTCCTCAGTGCCTGGGAAATGGATAAGGTTGAATCACTACCCGGGTTCAACAACACCATAATGTACAGGCATTATATTGATGACGTCTTTTTTGTCTGGAAGGGGGACAGACTTTCTCTGAGCAATTTTCTGGAAACCCTTTTCCAGAGTCTGGACTTCCTGACCCTCACGGTAGGACATATCGGAACCACCACTCAATTCCTGGATATCCACCTCACTATAGACCCAGAAAATGGACAGTTTGACTCCAACATCTACCGCAAGCCCACTTTCCGGAATAACTATCTAGAGTTCAGCAGCCAGCATCCCCATTTCATGAAAAAGAATATTGTAAAAGGACAATTCATCCGGTTATCCAGACTCATTTTTAGGGACGAGGTTTTCATCAAGGAAGGCTTTTACCTCAGAAACTTGCTCCTAGAAAGAAAATACCCAGAGTATCTAGTGGACAACCGGTTCCAAGAGATCATACAGCACAGACACTCCAGGTACCCACCAATCCTGGAAAAGGGATTCACAGCAAGGGCACAGAACGGACCGAACAAAAAGGACTGGGTGTCAAGTTTCCCCCTTCCAATTTCCACCGATATGTTTGGAATTAGAGGGGTCCTCACCAACAATTGGGACATCTTGGGAGGAGAAAAAGGTCTGACAAAGTTACTTGGGACATCCCCAAACTTCTGTTTCAAACGAACCTCTTCTTTTGGTGGTGCGTTCAAGAGGAATAAAAGCCCATCCTCACAGAGCGAAGTATCGACAGAACCTGGAATGTCTGACTGCGGCAAGTGTGTTGCCTGTGTACACATACGAAAAAACAACAATGTCACCTTCCCGCACTGCAACAGAACTGTCAGTCTACATGACTACTATGACTGCAACACAAAAAATGTAGTCTACTGTGCTTTCTGTGAACACTGTGGGAATTTCTATATCGGCAAAACGAACAGGAAGCTGAGTAGCCGTATTAAAGAACACACTGCAGCAATACACAAACAGGACAGTTTGAATGCCTTGGCTAAACACAGTACTATTTGCCCAAACTTCACAGGATTCAAATTCACAGTGCTGGAAAAAATAACAGAATTTGTAGGGGACATGGACACATTCCTGCAAGACCGGGAATTAAAATGGCAGATAGAACTGAGAGCTGATGTCTATCCAGGTCTCAACGAGACACTGAACATTAAATGTGCACTTAAATGGTATAGAGATTGAAATGTGATAGGGTTTGAAGAACTGTGCAAGAGGGTTTGAAGAATTGTGCAAGTAGATTTAATGTGTTTATGGATTTACAACTGTGCAAGTGAATATAATGTGTTTCCTCTCTCTCTCTCTCTCTCTCTCTCTCTCTCTCTCTGACTTTTGACTCCCCCATACCCCCTGCACACATGCTCCCACTCTCTCTCTGACTTTTGACTCCCCATACCCCCTACACACATGCTCCCAATCACCAGGCTAGCCCCCGCTGACCCCACCAACTATACCCCGGTCTCACATTTTCACGCAGCCATTCAAGGGTGATACCTCCCAAACCAGCACACGGGTGGTTCCATCTGCAATGACAGTCGTCTGTGCGTTACTGTTATTCATAGGCTCCTTGTCATGGGCGGCCCCCTACCAGCACCCCTCAAGTCCACACCGCATTCCTCCCACTCCCCCATCAGGTGGCATACCCACACATTTCTCTACACACACACCGATGCCAAAGCATAGTAGGACTCTCTACCTGACTCCTCCACCTTCCTCCGTTCCCTTCTTTACTTACCTTTGGAGGCAAACACTCATAAGTTACGTGTTTATATTAGAATCATCACAGCATGACTGTCATCTTTCCTGGTCCCCCAACCTTTTTTTTTTTTTTTTTTTTTTTTGCACACAATCCCTTTTTGCACACAGTCCCTTTTTGCACACAATCCCCTTTTTTGCACACGATCCCTTTTTGCACACAATCCCTTTTTGCACACTATCCCTTTTAGTATGCACACGGCACCACAAGGCTATTACTGTCTGACCAATTTGCCTTATGTAACTGCAATTGTAATGTTAATGAAAATGCACACAGCACCCTGCTTGTTCACACTTTTCTATTGGAAAGGAACTGTTGTTAATTTAAATGGCCTGCTAGAACTAATGTATATAAAGGAAGTGAAAATGGTTGCTCATACTTATGAAACATGTCTTTCTGAAGAAGTCTTGATAATAAATAAGACGAAAGCGCTAAAGTTCTACAAGAGTTGTTGGTGTTATTTACTATTTTATTGAATGCTTTTATTGTCATGAAGTTCATTTCTTAGTTATATATATATATATATATATATATATATATATATATATATATATATATATATATATATACATACATACATATACATACATATATATGACATAAAAAAACAAAATACGAATAATGCTCTATACAAATCCTCCCAAGTCTGTCCAAGTTTCACTAATTTTGATTTTAGAATTTTGGAAATAGTTAGTCAGAGCATTAGAGATGGTCAGTGGGAAAGCCATATTGATTACAGAGAACTACTGGGGCAAATTAGCTTAAATGCAACCTGTCTGCTTGGATTAAATAAGTATGTCTCAATTTATCTTGTGTCAAAAATGAGGGCAGCTAAGGTATGATTTTGCTTACAAAATTCTAGGAGATATTTATTTATCACATTATACACCTAATTTATGTTTTTTATTGTCCTGGGATTTTATTGTGCTAGAATTTTAATTAATTTATGGTACATTATGATGTTATGATAAACTCATATAATCTCATAGTTTTTACATTTGATTTTAAATGCTCAAATTACTTCAAAAACTTTTTACCATTTTTTAACTGCTTAGGGTTGATTAATTACTTGTCCAATTGTGTTTTACAAATGATTAGTCTAAGTGTTTCGAATTTGTATTTACACTGTTGTGCTCAGTTTTAGAAAATGTTCTGATGAAATCCCCAGTTACTGGGACAAAAGTGCTCAACATTTACTATTGCCTCTATTAATAAACTACTATTGCTTCATTTATCTTGTCAATTTTAGTGTACAGTGACACACCATACAATCCTTGGCAAAGCCTGAGACCACATGGCTCTTTTCCATAGAAACCAGCTTATAGCAGGAGACAAAGAGCAAAGAGGTACACAGAAGTGATCGTTAAAGGTCTGACCAGAGAGTCTGAAATAAATTTACAAG
This sequence comes from Protopterus annectens, assembly GCF_019279795.1. Classification (NCBI taxonomy): domain Eukaryota; kingdom Metazoa; phylum Chordata; order Ceratodontiformes; family Protopteridae; genus Protopterus; species Protopterus annectens. The sequence goes on along the minus strand of NC_056730.1, from coordinate 535,040,714 downwards.
GTTTCTTTCTTGAATTTGTGACATCACTAACTGTTTTTCCCTATAAGCAAATTATTTAGTTGGAGACAAGGAGTCTGCAGGTGCAAGCAATTAATCATGAAAGGTCTGAACAGTGTGGTCTAAGTGAAATATACAATATACATTGTAATTAACTTTTAAAGGGAAATTAGCAAACAGTCCAGTGAAAGTAAATGAAGTATGAAACTGAGAAAAAGAATAATTATATAAGTAGCCTTACTGCTTTAATGCATTAATTATAAAAGTGACAATTAAGTTTCTTTGTTTAATGGTAGCCAATGAACTTTTTTTCTAAAAGCAAAATGTTAAATTTGTCTGCAAACATCATAGTTGTTTCTCAAATATGGGAAGGGAATAGAGATAAGATAAGGATACATAGCAATCTGTGTAAATGGGAAGACAGGCTCTAATATGTGCTTTAGCATGGTGAACCAGACTTTTAGTATAGGTTCATAGGTTCATAGGTTCATACTAGGCTATCTGCCCAAGGGCATTTATAAGCCTAGCCCATAGTTATGTGGCTTTCGCCACCCCTTTAGTTTGAATAAAAACTATGCCTATCATTTTGCTGTGCCTCTGTCAAGCAGTGACGCTGAAGTAATCCCTGGGGTATATCTGCAATCTCCCATCCATTGGTCAAGATTCCTCTTGAACAAGACCAGAGAGGTGCTCTGCCTCACATGTACCGGGATTTTGTTCCACAGCATAGGGAGTCTCTGGGTGATGAATCTGTCCCTCCAGCACGTTCTATTTATAACCGTGTCAAGGTTTAAGTCTCCGCCCTTGTGGTTCTGAGGATCTAGATTTTTGAGGTGAAGCATATTCATCAAATCTGGGTTTGACATGGCCTTATATGTCAGGCACAGGTCACCTCTGAGCAAGCGGTATGAGACTGAATAGAGCTGGAGTTCTTTCAGTCGGGCAGCATAAGACATATTTTGAGACCCTTTATCCTTTTGGTGAGGAACTTTTGGGGCCTTTCAAGCTGCAGCAGGTGTCTGGTCAGATACATTCTGAACGGGCATTGTACTCAATCATAGGTCTAATAAGTGATGAGTACAGGGGCGATGACCTCCTTGATCTAGATGTGAATCCCTTCATGATCAGGTGGGTGATATAGAAGGTTTTCCTAACTACTTTAGCAACATGAGTGTCAAGCGAAGGCTACTGTCAACCTGGGTCCCCAGATCTCTGATGACTTTTCTGTGCTCAGTGGATTGCCACCTATATGGTAGCTAGGGTAGCCTTGTTTTTCCCAAAGGGTATGACTATGCATTTTTGGCGTTTAACTTCAGGCCATGGCTCTGGCACCAGTTATCCATTTCTGTGAGGCCCTTCTGGAGGATATCTGTGTCAGATGTGTTTTCGACTATGGCGCCCAGTTTGCAGTCATCTGCAAACTTTGTCAGCCATAACCCTCCTGTGTTTGCTTGTACTTCAGAAAAGTAGATGCCGAACAAGAGTGGACCCAGGACTGAGCCCTGTGGGACACCACTTGTGACAGGCTTTGAGTCTGACATGGCTCCAGCAACTCTGACCCTGTGGGTTCTGTCACTTAGCCAGTTTGCAACCCATCTTGTGATGTATGGGTTTACATTCAAGCTGATGAGTTTTTCGATGATACCTGAGTGGGGTATTGTGTCGAAGGCCTTTGCCAGGTTGAGGTAGGCTGTATGGACTGCCTTTCCCTCATCAATGGCCTTGGTGACTGTCTCGAAAAAGTCAACCAAGTTTAAGAGGCAGGATCTGCCTTTGACAAAGCCAAACTGAGTTGGATCCAAAGTCTGCAAGTTCCCTATGTCTTTATTTATGAGTTCCATTATGATCCTCTCCATGGCTTTGCAGATAAGGCTTGTCAAGCTAATGGGGCGGTAATTATAGATAATGCCTATGGGTACAGACATCAATCTGTGGCACCTGCTCCTATTTGGAGGTATACACTTCCTTTTTGGAAGGAATATATAGTTGCATGTGTTTGCTGACAGGTAAAAAAGGTTGGGTTGAAAATGCATTTAGTTTGTTTCTTCAGTGTTTTTGTTGAAGTGAAATATCTGAGAAGTGTGACATGGCTTCAATTGCAGATGAGAAAAAGTAACTACACACAACACCAGCCTGCAAAACAATGTGCTCATGTAGGCTGCAAGTTGAAAACATATATTCAAAAGAACTGTAATGTATAATATGTAAAAGTAATATGTTTTATCTGAACGGTTGCTTTGGCAATATTAACATGGAACTTAAATGACCTTGCATATATAGACAAAAATCAAAGGGTACTGAATAATATTAAAAAGTGTAAGGTGCAACTAGCAACATTACAAAAGGCACATGTAGATAGAAATGAGTGTGTGAATTTTGCAATGAAAAGATTTCAATATAGGCATTCAGCAGAGTACCAGAGACAAAAGAATGACAGGCAGTAATAACACTGATTTTCAAAGGGGCTCTAGTAGTGACAGAAGAGGGGCAAGGCAATAATGGTAGATTTGTGGAAGTAAGAGGATGAGGAAGATATTCCCCAAAATGCAATGACTAGACAAGAGTGGCTATTTCACAGGAGCATGTGCATTTAAATGAAAGCGTTAAGACACATTAAATAACTATATCAGATCATACATCAATAAAAACTATAATAAATATGCAGGGTATTTATGTAAATATGAGATACTGGTGCCATCTTACTTATTGGTTAAAAAGAGAGAAATTTAATGAATAAGTAATGGATAGGGTTTGAGAGTTATTAGGAAAGATAGAAATTAGTTCAGAAGTGATAGTTATTGAGTGGGATAAAATAAAAATTGAGTTTCAAAACATAGCATAAATAAGAGAAAAATATATATGGGGAAAAGTGATAGGAATTATTTAGAGAAGTTGGCAAAGATGAATGACTATAGAGTGCTACAGGGAAAATAATTGAATATATGGATAATATGCATGAGTTAAGAAAAGTTGCAATTAAGCTATAATTTTTGGATTATAACTCTAAAAGACATAAACTTTTAGTACAATGACTTTGAGGATACAAAGTAGAAAGCATTGTAGCCAAACCTAAGGAGCTTGTGGCGAGAAAAATAACCACAGATCCTATAATGATATTAGAGATATTTTGGAAGATTTAAGAAAAATTATAAATCAGAGGAATGGGAAACCAAGAAAAGGCACAAAATGAAATATTTATGAAAGGCTTGACTATGCCAAGGTTAGAGGAAAATGAGGTTCAACAATTAATAACTAAGCTATAAAGATATGAGATTAAAAACAAAGAGGTATAATCAACCAAAACACAAGTCTACCAGAACAGACAGTATTCCTATGGAAATTTGAAGTTAAGGGTGGGTGATAAAACATCTGGAAGGGTTTGATTATCAACATTTTAAAACTAGGGAGTACAAACATCATGAATAAAGATACGGTGTCTTTATTACTCAAACAGGGTAAAGACTCTTCAGATCCTACTTGCTATAGACCTGTTTCAATTTTAACCATGATTACAAAGTCTTTATGTTTATATTAGTTAAGAGAATGGCAAATGTATTAACAAAATCAGTAGATATGGACCAATGTGGCTTTGTGTAGGTGAGGCAAACATTTGTCAATATTAATATTAATATATATATGGATCCCTATCAGTTAAGCGAGTTTTCAGAAACTCAAAGTTCATATGGTCAAGACCATATGATCAAGTTTTTGAAAACCCAAAGCTTCTGAATGGAGATCGTGGTACAGTGCAGCTCAGGAAATTTGATTGCTTCCTCACTGTAGTGCAATCTCAGAGTTGGTATATATAATTTGCAGGGGATGTGGCTGCAGGAGGACTTGCCCCCCTGCAAAAATGTAAAAAAAAAGTAGCCTTTTGTAGTTTTTTGCATGTTTTTTTTTTTTTTTACTCTTCGAGTTTTCGTAAATCCGATCATATGGTCTTCACCATATGAATGTTGAGTTTCTGAAAACTCGCTTAACTGATAGGGACCCTCATCTGACATAGAATATATATATATATATATATATATATATATATATATATATATATATATATATATATATATATATATATATATATATATATATATATATATATATATATATATATATATATATACATATATTAGATAAAACAACAATAAAAACAAACTAAACTAACCACTCTGGCACTAAGAAACAACTCCATGCACTCAGTCTCAAACAAACCAACAATAGCTCCAATAACTCCAATAACTTTAAATAACTTTAATAACTGTAATATAAATGTTGGTACAGATTGTCCATACATTGGGTAAGCTGCTGGATTAGTGCTGTTAAGTTGCTGATGCTCCTTTCAGTGTCCTCTCTCCTCGATTGGGAGTAAAGCAGGGCAGACACGGGATTGTTCTCAACCACCATAAAACAAACTACTGGATAAAACAACAATAAAAACAAATTAAACGAACCACTCTGACACTAAGAAACGGCTCCGTGCACTCAGTCTCAAACCAGCCAACAATAGCTCCATTAACTCCAATAACTGTAAATAACTTTAATAACTGTAATGTAAATGTTGGTACAGATACATTGAGTAAGCTGCTGGACTGGGTGCACGGACAGTAGTTCTTAGTAAAAAAAAAATGACATTAAAACATGGTGGGTAATGTGAAGATGTTCAGCGATATAAATGTTCTTTTGGTAAAGCAGTTATGACTATTACATATATTTTCATAATTCCATTAATTTCATAAAAGCTGTGTGACTTACAGGTGAACAGATGATGCTATCTTACCCAAAACATTAAGGCACACAATTTTGCCACTGATACTTGATATGTAAAACATTTTTTTTTGTAGATTAATATTGTGAAATCAATATATGCATAAGTTGCATAGACCTGGTGATATCACAAAACATTGGTATACTATCCCCTCTTCTCACATATTGTATTATTGAAAAGCCCTTGAAAAGGTGAACAATTCTGTCACTGAACTCATCCGCAAATAGGCCTTTGAAACTAAGACCAGTGTATAGCTTATTACATAAGAGTGATCATATCTATTTTTGTAACTCAGAGCATTTATCAGAAATTATAAATCTAATGAGGCATGCTTCCTGCAGAGGGTTTGGGAAAAATGCTCTCTGGAATCAAGTGATTTCCTGGGTAGAAGATCTCAGGAAGCAAAGGTGTTAATTAGATTCCTGCCGTTCAGGTTTAAATGAGTAAAAAAGGGATTTTTTTTTTTTTTGAAAAGCCATGTACTGTCTCTTTCCTGAGGGTTCATAAAGATCCCCGTTGTTGGCTATAAGAGTTGCTGCAAAAAGACCCTGTCTCCACAATGTGGTGATTTGTGATTCAAAGACACATTACCAACAATGAGAAAAGACCTCATTATTGGCTTATTTGCATGCCTCTTATTCACAGTTAACTAACATGGAGTGCAGATTATCACTTCCTGTGGTAATTAATTGTGTTGGTGGCCACTTTATAAAGCAGAGGCACCTTCCCATTCACTCTTCCACACACAATGCTCACATTTAAACACACTCCACAGACCCTGTCCATGTGTTCTCTGAACATCCCCAATGTCTCATTTTCCTGCTCTCATAAATCACTGAAGATTTCTGTCAGTCATTAATTCTAGACATTAGACTTTCATGCATCATACCCTTTAGTAAATGCATGCTAGTGCAACCTCTCTATTTGCACTATGACATTGAAAAGTATGCTTAACTTTTCCTGTCCTTCTCTGTCATATGTCCTGAAATGTTGCAGGACTTGTATAATGTCCAGGATTCTCAATATGTGTTAAAAACATCTTGCTGTCTTAAATTATAAATTAAAAGTGGGCTAATGCAGGTGCTTTGTGAGTTAAAGTTGTAGAGCTCAAATTCCACTTCCCCTTAGTGCTTTGATCACTTTTGTCAATTATTAACTGATGTATTTTATCCTTGGTTTCTCTTGGTGCTGCAGAAGACTGCTGTCCTATAGGAGGGAACAGGGTTTGATATTCTTTTTAAAGCCTTTTAAGTCACTTTACTCAATCCTGGTGTCTACTGGTTCCCCACTCCTTTTTTAAATATGTACATTTAAAGCATGCCATACTGAGTATCCTTGGTGTATGGTATTTCATTCACCCCCCCCCCAAAATCCCTGTTCTGTTTAATTGACACTCATGAGTTTTCCATAATGACTAGGGGTTCCCCAGGTTCCCCCATCTCCTAAACCCCATTTTGTTTAAGTGCCATTTAGACACACATATAAAGAGTTAGCCATGGCAGCTAGTGGTCCCCCCACCCCTCAATATCCATTCTGTTTAAGTGACACTTAGGAGTTATCTCTGGTAGCTAATGTTCCCTCCAATGTATTGCAGATTCAGCTCATTAGTCTAGGGTTGTGTAGAAGTATGAAAGCAACTCAGCCTACTCACATGCACACAAACACACACACACACACACACACACACACACACACACACACACACACACACACACACACACACACACACACACACACACAGGCGCCTGAGCACATGCACAGACACACACACACACACACACACACACACACACACACACACACACACATACACACATACAAACATCTAACCTACTCCCTCCCTAACCTCCTACTGCTATGGCCCAGGCAGAGTCACAGCCACACATACACACACACACACACACACACACACACAACCCCTCACACACACACACACACACACACACACACACACACACTCACACGCACACTAACATTCTTCCTACCACAGCCTTACAATTACATTTCCCGGCACTTACCTCTACCATGATGAATGAACATGGCCTTTTAGCCAAATTCATTATCAGACCACGATGCTTTGCCAGAGATGGTCTGTACCTGTCGCCCCTGGGATTCAGGTTACTGGCTAAGGCTCTTGCCACCCCTATAGTCCCTTTTTTAGGCAAAGTTCAAAGGACAAAACACCACCGTAACTGGTACAAGCATGCAAAATCTGAAGGTAATGCTCCTCAATGCTAGATGTCTAAACCTCAAAATGCACTCTCTCGAGGCACTCCTAAAAATGGAGAACATCAATATCTGTGCATTAACTGAGACCTGACTGAAGGCTCCAGAGAGCACCCCTGCAATACCAGGCTACAACTCTTACCACACTTTTCAGCCACCAAACCAGGACCGAAACACTAAAGGTGGAGGAGTGTCCATATTCACCAAGGATATTCACACCACCAGGCTAGTTGCCCAACACAATGCATCTGAAATTCTCCAGGTGCAACTAACACTAGGTAAGACTGCAATCCAAACTGTAGCTTGTTACAGATCCCCCACCATGCCCCCAGATTCTCACTACACCTTTCTAAACATACTGGAAAATATTAAGATACAACCAAACACCCTAATACTGGGTGATTTCAACTACCCTGCCATTAACTGGGAAAACTACTCATGTACCAACACCTTTGCCCAATGGTTCTTGGAATTCATAAATTCCAATGCTCTGGATCAACTAATCCATAGCCCCACCAAGGGCTCCGATATCCTAGACCGGGTCATTACCAACATGGGAAATTGATGCTCCACACCTATGGTCACCCCCTCACTGATCAGGTCTGACCATAAGCTAATCTCCCTTGACATCCACATCCCTCCCCCACCCCCCAGTAAGGAAACGTCTGTAAAAAAACTTCCCCAAAGCCAACTTCATGACAACCATGCAGATGGGAACTGAAAGTTCGACTGCTGAATCCTACACTAAGGCACTGTACAAGCACATCTACTCGTGCATAAATCGAGCCATCCCAAATAGAACCAAGATGCTCTCCTCCAAAAAAAGGAAGCCAATCTCGTGGTCCCCTGCCATAAACAAACTTTACAACAAAAGGAAGAAACTGTTGCAGAAAATAGGAAAATCCCAGGATTCAAAAAACTCCCTTACCAGCCTCAGTAAGAAGCTGAGATCCCTCATAAAATCCTCCAAAGCTAGTTATGAAAATAAAATTGCCAAAGATTCCAAAGACAACCACAAGGCATTCCATAGCTATGTCAAGAATCTAAATGGCAATGCTCAGATCTGCTCTGAGCTACAACAGAATGGCATTAAATATACTGATCCCAAGGATATTGCCAATATCCTGGCAGATCAATTAAATGCCAACTTCACCAGCCTCTCACCCCCTAAAGGGCCCATCTCAATCCCAAAAGATTGCCAAATTCCGGTAATAATGGCCACACAGGTAAAAAATGCACTCTCCAAAGCTATGAATACACCATCCATGGGACCAGATGACATCCCGGGCTGTGTACTACATGAACTACAAAATGAACTGGCACCTCAAGTGTCATGTTTAATCATAGCCTCACCTCAGGCTTTGTGCCCAATGAGTGGCGCACAGCTACAGTTATCCCACTCCACAAGGGGAGATCCACCTTGGATCCTGGGAACTACTACTCCATCAGTCTGACGAGCCTAATCTGCAAGGCTATGGAACATATTATAATGGAACTTATAAACAAAGACACTGGCAACCATCAAACACCGGACCCCACCCAGTTTGGGTTCATGAAGGGCCGATCTTGTCTCCTGAACCTGATTGACTTCTTTGAATCAGTCTCCTGAGCTGTGGACAAGGGTAAGGTGGTCCACACAGGCTATCTGGACCTCGCAAAGGCCTTCAACACCACCCCCCACTCTGGAATCATTAATAAACTTACGAAGCTTGGCATTAATCCCTACATCACTCGAGGGGTTGCCAACTGGCTTACTGACAGAACCCAAACTGTAAAAGTAGCCAACTCTAAATCTAGCTCCAGACAAGTGACAAGTGAAGTACTTCAGGGTTCAGTCCTGGGACCACTCTTGTTTGGCATCTACTTCTCTGAAGTACAGGCCAACACTAAAGGACTCTGGCTAACAAAGTTTGCAGATGACTGCAAACTGGGAGCCATTATTGAATCCCCAAATTATGTGAATATTCTACAAAAGGGCCTTACAGAAACAGATGCTTGGTGCCAGAGCCATGGGCTCAAGCTCAATGCCAAGAAATATACAGTTATCCCCTTTGGGAAAAAACACGTACCCATGAATTACCACATAGTTGTGCAGTACACTAAACACCGAAAGTGTGATAGGAGACTTACGGACACAGGTGGACAGTGGTCTCACCTTCAATAACCACATTGCCACAACAGTCAGGAAATCTTTCTGTGTGGCATACCTCATCACTAAGGGTTTTTCATCCAGAAAAATGGAGGTCATTGTCCCACTGTACTCTTCCCTCATTAGACCCATTATAGAATACGATGCCACATTTGGTATGTACCTCTCAAGACATCTGCAACAACTGAAAAGGCTGCAGAAATACCTCACTAAAAGAATCACAGGCCTAAAGCAGATGCCCTATGCTGACCGTCTAAAAAACTCCAGCTGTACTCTGTTGCATATCATCTACTCGGAGGAGATCTCTGCTTAACATACAAGGCCATGTCAAACCCAGAGCTGTTGGACATGCTACACTTAAAGAAATCCCAATCCCTTAGAGCCACTCCAGGGATCTAAACCTTGTCACCACAATGAATAAAATATGTTGGAGGGATAGGTTCCTGACCCAGAGACTCCCCAGACTCTGGAATAGATTGTCCATACATGTCAAGCAGAGCGTCTCTTTGGCCCTCTTCAAAAGGAACCTTGATGACTGGATGGGAGATAGGAAATTCACCCTGGGGATTATGTCAGTTGCCCTGCTAGACAGAGGTCCAGGGAAGTAAATATTGTGGGAAGAAATAGCCAGGGAATTGTTATGGCTAGGTGCAAGGAGCAGCTATGTATCTCAACATGTAGATGCTCTCCTGGGGCAGATGTGAGGGAGAGCACATAACTAATTTGCATATTCTCTCCTGACTGACTCATTAGCATGTAGCATGGCTGAGGACAGCCTGATGTAGTGCTGCACATCGTCATACAAATGTATCATGACTGGGTTGTCTCTGAATACCAAAGGATTACCACAATGTGTACACCTTATGTATATCTTGTAATTTTTAGGAATCTGGATCTTTTTCTATTATATATCTTATCCATTTTGTGAATCCACCAAAGGTTTTTGTTGATTTTAACTATATATTTGTTTTCGTGGCATGTGTTTATTAATGTAGAATTTAATTTTGACCTCATTAGTAGTTTCCTAAGTAGACTTTTGTGGGTCATTAAGGGGAGTATCCCCACCTGTTTTCATAAGTGGACCATTTGTTGCAACACAGATTCCACTGGCAAAGTCTAGGAAAGATGATTTATTTAAAAATCAGTTTGGTTTCATTCTTTATGTAAAGATGATGGTATAATTATTCATGTTAATTTCAAATAGTATAACTATGGGTGGAGAGCCAGAAGATCCTAGGTTTGTGTGTCATCAAAGACATTGCCATCCCTAGTTAGAGTTTGTGTTATTTTATTTCAGGTTATTTTGATTAACATTATTAATAATAATTTGGGTGGATTTGTATATGAGGGTCAGGAGCTGGCATTATGGTTAAGGGTTTACCTCATAAACACAAGGTACAGAGTTTGATTCTCACATTTGAAGGGAAATTGGCAAGACTTAAAATGGCCCACAAAGGCAGCTAGTGCAGTAATTACTTCTGATATTCAGTACTTTACTAAGTAAGTATTGGGGTATGAAACCTTTTCCATAAGGCTTGTATTTTCATTGATTTTCTTTTCTGTTTTTTTTTTTTTTTAACATCATGGAGTTTAAGGAATCATCATGCTCTGTAGGGGACATAAACAGTGTATGATAGATTCTTCTAACATTATATTCAGTGTTACTGAAACTAATTTTTTATGAGCCATGTTTAGTCTTAAGTTGATACATTGGATTCTAAGTTTAAGGTACTATTCTATAATGAGTGAGACTGTCTATAACCAACTAGATCTATAGCACTGAAAGAATGTATACCTTTGAAATTGTAATATGCACTTTGGGTCTGAAAAATATTGTTTTTGTAATTGTATACATATCAGCATGCTCCAAGCAGAAAAGAGTTTCTAAATGACCAGTTTTGATACTGAGGCTTCTTGCATTCATCAAAGCCACCATCACTTCTGTTTTTTTTTTTTTTGTGTGTATTTTTCATCCTTTTACACCTTGGAATGTGAACAGATCTAAAAATGACAATATGAGCATGGAAAATTTTCTTTTTGGCATTTGGATTTCTGTGGAAGAGAGGTGATGCCCTTCAGAGGAAAAGCACTCTAGCTGATTATAAATCTCATTTCATGCTTATAAGCACTAAATCTTTTGACAATGACATTGTGTCCTTAGTCATTCATTGAATTCAAATGCTATCATGATATTTAGGTGTCATATTTAGATGCCATTCATGGTGATGATACAGGGTATATTTTCAGTAAGCAAATATGCTTTCCCATGCTTGCAAGAATAGTTTATAGTCCCACTTTGTCATACTGCATATCGAGGATGAAGGACCTAAAGGCTGTGCATTTCAACATGAAAAATTACCATGCCATAATTAGCCTTAGTCCTTTTTAACATAAATGAGATCGCTACCTGGCAACCAGGTAAATAAAACACTCTCAGGAGCTCTGTAAAAAGCTTGGTGTGATATGTGGCTGCTTTACATACAAGTGACTGACCAGATATTAAGCAGTTATTTAAGATCTTTATTTTGGGGGGGTTGGTTTACCAGATCATAATACTGACCTTATTGAAATATCTATTTGAAAAGGTAGGTAGCAATTCCAGCCCTTCCCCTTTGGGGAAAATGGAATCTCCACTAATTATCACATTAATAACAAAGTACTAAGCATGCAATCAGTCGTGAGGGACATGGGCATCCAGGTTAATAGCAACCTGACATTTGACCACCATGTTGCCTCCATTGTATAGAAGGCTTTCTACATGGCCCACCTTAAAAGTAAGGGTATTTCATCCAGGAACAAGGAGTCATAACATCCCTGTACTCCTCCTTTATCAGACCCATTATCGAGTACAATGCCCCCTTCAGCATGTACCTTGCCAAGCACATGAAGCAGCTGGAGAGACCACAGAGGTTCCTGACCAGGAAAATCCAGGGTCTCAAATACCTATCCTATACAGATAGGCTAAAAGCCCTGCCCCTCTACTCAGTCTTGTACAGACCGCTCAGAGGTGACCTGTGTCTGGCATACAAGGCCGTCTCAGACTCAGCCTTGATGGAGTTGCTGCATATCAGTAAGTCAAACTCCACTCACACAACCCGCACTCAAGGTCTCAACCTGGTCTGTGACATTAATAGAACTTGTTTGCAGGATAGATTTGTGTCCCAATGACTCCCCCATCTGTGGAATAGACTTCCTCTCCATGTCAGGCAAAGTACCTCACTAGCCCTCTTTGGAACCTGAATGACTGGATGGGAAACAGAAAATATACTTCTGGGATCCCACCTGTGTCCCTGCTGGACAGGGAAAACAGGTGCTGACTTTGTGGGAACATGGGTGAAATTCTTGGTGAAGCTTATAAGGGTCTTCAGGCCAATAGCCTGGTATCATTCTATGAACTTATGAACACCTTAAACCACCAATTAACAAGATATGACCATAGTCACATTTGCATTTTTCCTCATTAGACAAATCTTTGTCTGGCAATGATACATAGCTAGAATGACCAGTTACCAACTGACCTAATAATGTTACTAACAATAGTACAATTAGCTTTTTCTGTGGACAGTACCTCAACATAACTTTCATGACTAAGAAGCAAAAATGCCACATGGCCCAGCACAGCCTGTTTATTAATCATCCAACATGAAACTCTTATTGGCCTTGAATTTTCTTGCATTAATTGGGCTAGATTTACCTCTAACCTTGAAATCAGTTACCCAGCTCTCTACTTTGTGAACATTTTTTACTTCTAAATAAACAAATAAACTGTCCTCTCAAACAACAGAAGAGTTCAAGGAGGATTAACTGAGTCTACAAACAGGGAGGTTAAAAGAGACATATTTTGGAAAAATGTACAGGTGCACAAACTTCAAAGAAGACTCAACAATCCTTGGCAACAGTACAGAAAAAAGGTACATAAATAACATTTTCTTTTAAAATTAAAATGAGCTTTGCCCAAACCTGCTCTCAGCTTTGATGAAACTGACTGCATTGAGCCTGAAATTATGGCTGAGGACCTTCTTGTAAGGAATGCAGGTTTTATTTCTCAGATTATCCAGACTAAACTATCACCTCAAGCACAGCAGGTGTTGAGTGGGTGAGATGAGAGTGAGTGGCTGACCCTGGCTTGCATAGTCTCTTGTCCTGTTTGTCTTATCAAGATTTATCCTGTTTTTTTGAACTGCATTATTTTATTGTGTTTTATTAAACAGTTGGATGTTTTACCTCCACTGTGGTGGCAAGACTTTACTTTACTGGGACACATACATTTTTATCTTTGGTAAGGCTTGCCTTCAAAGCTTTCAGTGTGTTTATCTGAGTACTCATTATTTTTGTTTCACTGCTGTTGCTTACAAGGCTGAAGGTGGGAATGTTGAACTTGGCTATCGTCCAGAGATGGAGCTATGAAATTCTCCCTTAACTAGCAACTTTATGAAGCATGTAAATAGAATGCTAATGAACAACACAAACCCTTTGATGAAATTAAATTTAGCAGATGTTGCTGCCAAATTGCCAATGACACTGCTACAAGATATGTCTTTTAACAAAATATTTCAAGAAGTAGAGGATGCAGCATTTGAACTGAAACATCTACACTGGCAGCACTTCTGTCTGGAAGCCTGCCGGCACCACAAGGGAATACTGAGAGGACTGAGAGTCACGTGCATGCCCACTTATGGGACTGTGTATCCAAAAACTTTAAGGAAATGGCAAGCCATTAACCTTGAGACCAGATTTAAATATATTAAGTTACTAATTGATTTCTTTAGGGCAATAGAAGAGGATGTTGTGAAGCTTATAGAAAGTAAACAACAGGAATTAGAGAATTTAGCATTCTCTGATACATTTATTGTGAAGATCGAAGAGATGCAACGTACATTAACTTTATATGATGAAAGACTAAGAACTGTTAAGAGCAAAAAACTTGTGAAGGAGTTTAATAATTTTAAAAGTGTCAAGTATTTAATTGGCCAAGAATGAATCAATCCATGAATAGTAATATGAAATTGACAGACCAAGCCAGTTAGGTGAAACCTATTCCTAATGATGCAAGGAATTCTTCTGATATGAAAAATAATCCTGACAAAAGTAGTAAGAATGAAAACAGAATTACAACTAAGACATTTTTGAACCATACAACTAAGAAGAAACTGAACAAAGTGATGTGTTTTCTCTTTCACAGCAAGACAATGACATCTTATTGGAGAATGGTTGCACTACTACAGAACTAGGAGCAAGACCAAAGAGAATTATGCTTCATTTTTTCCGACTCTTCCAATACCTGTGAAACAGAAATTTATGAAGAACAGGATCTGCTTCACCAGCAGGGGCAGAAAAAAAGAAGGAAGATGTTGGTTTAACACAGAGGGACAATGTCTTAGTAATGAATCTCTCTAATCATTCTTTAAGTGAAACCAAGATTGCAATACCTAATAAAGGTTTAACACTTATACTGGCATATTCATCTAAACTGGATGAATTTGTGCTAGACATTAAAACTTCTGGCTGCAACGTGTTGCTGAAGAATTTATTTGGTACGGATATACATGGATCTACTTATATTTTTAGGGAAACCAAGCAACTATACTCCTTTATCACATTCAGCTGTAGATATGTTTATTAAGGTGTGTGAGATGGAAGTCTCGGAACTTAGGAACAAAACAAATAAAACACATAAGAAGACCTTTTATATTTTAAATGCAGCTGAAAATAGGGCTTTACAAGGATTAATGAAGAATGAAAAAATAATTATAAGACCTGCTGATAAAGGAGGCTGTATAGTAGTCATGGACATATCAGACGACACTCTAAGGATGACGGATATGCTAAAGGATGAACAAGCATAGAGAAAACTTTTTAGATGGGACATAATATTATTGTTAAAGTCAAAAATGATCTATATGATATGTGATGCTGGGCATCATTAGTAAAGAATTATATGACTATTTAGTGGTAGAACATCCTATAATTCATATCATAAAAGGCATCCCGAAGATGCATAAATACCTTACGGATCCACCAATTCATCAAATTGTATCTGGGAGTGGATGGCTTTCAGAGCCAGCCTCTATTTTTGTGGAATATCATTTGAAGCCTATAACTATGAAAGTATCCACAATTTTGAAAGATACTTCACAGTTTTTAAGATTTTTATATCAAAACTTTGACAATATTAATCCAGAATTAAAAGTGAGTTTGGTAAGGATGGCTGTAAGCAGTCTATTTATGGTAATACTGAATGATTATGGCATAAAAGCCATTCATGACTTCTTGGAGGAAGATAACCCCCCTGAAAGTTGTATTATCATTCAGATATGTTCTTTACTTCAGATCATCTTGAAAAATAATGTTTTTATTTTTGGGAATAATTATTATTGGCAAAGATGTGGGTAGCAATGAGCACACCCTGTGCCAACTGCTACTCCAATATTGTCATGGCATATTGGGAACATCAACTTGTACTAAATGAAGTAAATCCTTAGATGTTATATATTTAATTCTACAAGAGATTTGTGAATGATATATTTTGCTATAGGCAGGAAATGTTACTGAATTGCATGAATTTAGTAAGTATCTTGGTGAAACAACACCTTTCTTTGTTTTGAGACATGAAGCTCTGATAGTAGCATTGATTTTCTGGACTTTAGGTTGGAATATGACCCACATTGTGCACTGAGCATGAATATCCATAGAAAAGGTTGTTGGGAAGAATCATATGCTCCATAGGACGAGCATGCATCCCAAACATATATATTCACATATATTAAAAGGACATTTCTTGAGAACTTTGAGATTATATACAGATGACACCAGTTATAATGCTGAGATCGAACATTTGTCACAGAATCTTAAACAAAGTGGTTACAATAGTAA
Source organism: Protopterus annectens (assembly GCF_019279795.1). Taxonomy (NCBI): domain Eukaryota; kingdom Metazoa; phylum Chordata; order Ceratodontiformes; family Protopteridae; genus Protopterus; species Protopterus annectens. The sequence goes on along the minus strand of NC_056730.1, from coordinate 535,024,707 downwards.
AGAAACTAATAGAGCCATCAGTGATAGTAAGGCTTTAAGACAGTCCATAGGAAGACTGTATTACTATAAGCAAGGCAATACAGATGGAGTAAATCAAAAAGTAAGAACTAATACTACAGAAGGGGGAATTAAGTTTTTGTTAACATTCAACAATGATGTGGAGCAAATATGTCCGGTAATAAAAAATAATTGGAAAAATCTAACAGCAGATCACAATGTCAGGAGAATAGTTGGGGAACACCCGAAGTTTTGTTTTCAAGAGTTGGAAGAACCTAAAGCGATTATTGTGCTAAGATGCTCAGAAGAGACCAAGGACACTTATTATGAAAACTGTGACATATCCCTGTAGGAGATATAAGGCATGCACTTTTATTAACACAAAAAATCATTTTGAACATCCAATTACACATAGACTTTACAGGCTTAATGTTTATGCTGACTGTGTACGTCGGAATTTTGTATACATAGCTACATGTGAGCGTTTGCTTCTATGTGGGAAAGATGTTTAAAAGAGAGAATATCACACCATCTGAGTGATATACGCCTGGAGAATAGGAATAATGCTTTTGGCACGGCATATACAAATCTCTTCTACACATACATTTCTATTTATGGTTTTGCAATTAGTGGAAGAAAATTTAAGAGGTGGAGACATACAAAATTGCACAGAATACTTAGAGATGTGCTGGACAGCCAATTTACAGGCTGATAAGCAGTCACGACTTAATGGTATGGTTCCTTTAAAATGTGCACTGAAAGGAAGGAAATTACCTAGATAGCTTTGTTTTCATTGGTGCTTACCTATTTAAATATCCTTGGATTACAGGAAATGGCCGGATCTGAAGAAGGCTTAGATATCTGAAAGTGCTTGCCCCGTTTGTTTTATCAAGATTTATCCTGGTCTTTTCAACTGCTTTATTATATTATGTTTTATTAAACAGTTGGTTTTTAAACAGTTGGATCTTTTACCTCCACTGTGGTGGCTAGACTTTACTTTACTTGGACATATACATTTTTATCTTTGTTAGGCTTGCCTTCAAAGCTTTCAGTGTGTTTACTTCAGAAAAACACAAAGGCAAGTTACACGCCAACATTTCAGAGGTGACAAAAAAATTCACTCAGGATTTTAAACTTTTGCACCTGTACTCTCGACCATCTGAACGACAGTAATATGTTTCCAACTTTTGACAGTAAACTCACACCACACACGCCCACACACACACGCACACACACACACACACACACACACACACACACACACACACACACACACACACACACACACACACACATCTATATATATTCTTAATAGAAGTTTACAACTCACATTTTAGTGTCTTAAACTACTGAGAAGATTAAATTGCCTACAGCCATTTTGTTGATTTCTTTAAAACTATATCAATGAAGTCCCAGTTCTTCAAAAGCTCATACCGTACAAATGTGTATCCAGGCATACACCACAATGCACACTTTTTAAAAAGTATTTATTTTGTGTAATGACATATATACACATAATAGAATATAAATAGAAAAAAAAAAACATGACATATTTACCATGGGTTTATTCTGTTAAGTTTTCTATTTTGCATTTTGCTAAAAGCCTGGATAAATGGAGTTTTGCTTATGTCTGTTATTACAGGGCTTATTTATTTTTACTACAGAAAAGTTATGCTGTCCATCCAGATATAAATACAGTGCGATTGTGTGTGGCCGAGGGATGGCTATGCTTGGGGGCAGTGCAGCTACATTCTGAAAGTTATGCACAGTTCCAGACATCCTGGATATGACCCTAATAACTTACCTCAAGGCTTTTTTTTTTTTTTTTTTTGTTTGTTTTGCCATAGGTTATATTAAGTAACTGGGTATAGTGGGCAAAGTCTGCAGGATGTTGGTTTGGAAGATTTGTTGCCTACAACATCCAGGGCTCTAGCTTTACTCATTTTTAAATGTACTTTCAGGGAAGTGGCACATTGCCTCAATTTCATGTATCATTATATGCCATACACATAGTAATATATGTATTCTCTTCACTGGGATTTAAACTTTCAGATCATTGTAACTTTTCTTGGCTCTTGGCCGAAAAGGGTTCATTTTGGATTAGCCTATTTACCTGATTAACAAATGAATAAACCCAAAAAATAAACAGTAGACAAATACACTATAACACAAAATGTAAACAAGTATTAAATGAAAAGACATAAATAGGAAAGTGGATATGACTAAATAACACACCATTTGTATGCAGTTACTATTTCCCTCAAGCTTTAAAAAGGTCAAAATATTTCAGATTTAATAATAATAAAGCTAACAGAAATTCAATTTAGTCAGATGGAGCAAATTAAAAGCTCCCTTCTGCAAGACTGATGCCCTAGTTGCAATGTAGTAATTTCATTCTGATGGACTGACCATAAGGGATGGAAAGAATATAAGGAGTCAACCATGTCTCTGTCCCTGGTTTGGCAGACTACACAGAAAAAAAGAGTACATGGGATGGGTACATGCATGCAGAAGCACGTCCCTGTAACCATCATGTCTAAGCTATCAAAGTACCTCAAACACTGATGGGAAGAGGACAGCAAGCAACACATTACAAAACAAATCCGCAAATGGTAGTACATGAGGCTCCAGCAACCAAAACAAGTAATATGGGTGACAAAAGGGTCCTGAGACATCTCAGGTAATTTCTGGGACAAAAAAAAATAAAGAAATCAAATAGCAAAATCAAGACCAATATAGCAACCAGTGCTTTATTCTTCAGCAAAATATGTTCTTATAGTTTCATAAATTTATACGTTAATGTTAGGCTGAGGATTTTATTTTGATTTCAGGGAGAATAAGCCATTCTTTTCTTTTTCTCATATGTCTCTAGGGTCATTTGTCATTCTGACTCCTTTAGTAAAAAATATCGTCCCATTTACCACCTCATTTATTTTTGTTTAGCATAATTTCTAGAATATGGAGCAAGAAAACATGTCGCAGCATTTTTCTCATATTTCTAACATCTTTTTTTTCTTATCATGCCTAATATGAACATATTCCCCATTGTGCTATACTACATTATAATAGCAAAATTTATGATGAGACATGAAATTCTTTGGGGATTTGCCAGTGCATTTCTGATACATATGGGAATAGCAGTCAAGTTATACTTAGGCATAAAACTGCAGGAAAAACAACCGTACAGTCTCTTCTAAAGCTGAAGTTTTTACTCTGTTTACCAAGATAAAGAAAATACCTACATTGCCTTAGATGGTGTCTTGCATTTCTTCACCTATAATATGAAGGAAGACGTAAGAGGTGCAATACATTGAGTGGCTTTCATAAACACATGCGTGCTATGCAAGGGCACTTTGTGTGGCCTTGTGTAGTAGACAAAAGGAAGCAAGTCAGGGAGTACTACTGCTTTATTGTACAGCAGTTTGTAACTGACAAGCATCAGGACTTCTAAGTTACAGACAAATACTGCTGCCTGTTGGTGCAGACCATGTAAAGTCTATATAAATTAGGTGTTTGTGCATCATGGACGACTTCGCTGCTTTTGAAGTTGCATTGTGCATCGGGTCATGGAAGGCTATACTAAGCGAGTTCCATACAGAGCAGTAGAGGTGTAGGCACCTCTTAGCTGTGCTCTAACCACTGACAACAGAGAATCAACAATGTACTCTGGCTCTTGGCAATGAGCGGGCAGCACGTCACCGTTCTCTTTGCATAAATGTATTAAGGGACTGGATGGATTGCAAGGTTAGAAAATAACCCACCCATATAGAACAGTGACCGTCAGGATCAGTGACAGATTCAACAATACTTTGTAGAATAACTTGTAAGTTGCACCCTTCCTACTTACCAGTGCGAAACAATCAGAAATGTATAATCCATACCTCCATGCAGAGGACGGCAATATGCTCATTGTGAAAGGTGTTTACTGAATAAATAACAGATCAGGTACATGTACCCTTTTTAACACCTTTATTGAACTATTACTTAAGACACTGGCAAACATACATTTATATAAAAGAAAACAAACATTATACATCTTGTTTTTTTTTTTTGTATAACTATCATCAATTTAACATTACATAAATTACTTAATTCCTGCCTTCCCTTAAATCTTTCTACTCCTCCAAAACATTCTTCTACTTGTATTGTTCCCACAATTTCCATTTTTTTCTATGTAATTTACTTCTGCCTTTTACTAAATATCCCACTTCCAGTTATTTTATCTCTGTTAGAATATCCGGTACTTCAAATACTGTTGGTTTAGACTTTTATTTCCATTTTCCAGTAATTGCTTTTTTGGGCCACCACTTAGTAAGGCCTTACTATGTCTAGGCAATTCAGATCATGTATCCCATATCAAAAAAATAATTTCCTTAGTTACACCCGTTTGCTCAACCAATATTTCTGACAGAGTACTACGTAGAGAATTTCTGAAGTCTGCCAACTCATTACACTCCCAAAACATATGTCCCCAGTTACCTTTTTAATCCCATTCACACCTCCAAAATGTGCCATCTATCTGAGGGAAAATTTGTTGGAGTCTGCTTGGGGGTATAAAATACTAATACAAACACTTACAAGCAAAAATCCTAAATCTTCCAGACTTTGCTGCATATTTGTGAGGTATGCATGTGTCCTCCCATTGTTTCTTTGTTTATTGCTTATCCAATCTCTCTTCCCAATCTTTTCTAACATCCTCTGATTGATTCCTACTCTTTTGGCAGCTTATGTTCTAGCTTCAACTTAAAACTCTACCACAGCAGGTACTTTACTTATGACTTTGCTATCCCTTTCTCTTTATTTACTCTGATATCAGTCCCTGATAGGGGAATGCAGTCTCTAGCCTGCAGTCCAAATGTTTTCTTGGCCTCTTCCCACTGTATTACCTTTCCCTCTCTGGGTATTTGCTCCCAATACCTTGTTTTTTTTTTTTTGCCAATTTCTCCAATAAAATTCAGACCTCTCTTGCATATTGCCTGTACCCCTAATTGCAATCATCCCATTCAGCAAAATATCCTTTCTCCATTCTCATGTTGGCTTAGTTCTTAGAATACTTTCCACTACATTATGAATATAAAATTCGGTATGGCTGTTGTTATTCTTCTTAAGAATCTGCATCAAAAATCCAGCTCTCCCTATCTCTTGAATTTTCTTCCTGTTTCATCATCATCATCTTTTTCCATGCTGAATGATAGTTTTCTGCTTGTGTTACGTAAATGTACCTTAACTGCCTAGCTGCAAAATATCCCTTCAAATTAGGTAATCCTAAACCACCTTGTACTGCTGGAAGGATCAGTTTATCCCACTTGACCCTTGCCCTCTTCCCCTCCCAGATAAATTCCTTCAGCTCTTTATTAATTATTGTCCACAACTTCTCCTCTAGTTGATAAAAATATGCCTGACCTGTATATAAAACTAAAGGGCTGAAAACATTTGCACTGTTTGCATCTTGCTATCCATATCCATAAACAAGAGCTTCCAGTTTCTCAGTTTTTTGTATTATCTTTTGTTTAGTCTCTTCCCACATAACCTTAGCTGCCATAACAAAATCCTTTTTAATCCATACTCCTAAGTACTTCATTTTATTATGTCCTCATAAACATGATTATTGCTGAACCAATTCATGGGTGGGTACACAGTTTACAGCTATAGCTTTTGTTTTATCTTCATTAATTTTATATTCCAAAAAGACTTGAAACTGTATCAAGATGTTCTATAACACTGAGATGTCATTTTTTGTTTTTATCAAGTACAAAATAATATAATCTGCAAATAAAGCCAGCTTGTCTTGATAATCATACTTATTATACTGGGCGGCGCAGTGGTGCAGTGGTTAGTATTGTTGCTTCACAGCAAGAGGTTCTCTGGTTTGATTTGTGTGGAGTCTGCATGTCCTCCGTGCATTCACATGGGTTTCCTCTGGGAGCTCTGGTTTCCTTGCACATTCCAAAGACATACATCTGGAGTGTTTTTCCCTGGGCCACTTCTGAAAACTGGCTCTGTCACAGTCGTACTTTCCCGGTAAACAATTTTTAAATATCCTTGAAAGTCCCTTGTTTTCTTTGCCAGTGGCTCCAAATATAAAGCAAATAAAAAAAAGGGAAGGAAGACACCCCTGTGTGGTTCTTCTGTTCAGAAACATGTCAGACAGAAACCCTCCCACTTTAATTTTCAACTCCAATCCCTCATATTTCTTCCTAATTAACCACATTGTTGTATCAGGAAATGCAAATGCTTCCATTGCCCTACTCATAAAGTCCCAGCATACTCTGTCAAATGCTTTCTCTGCATCAAGACCCACCAACAATAGTGGCATTTTCTTACATTCTGTTTCCCTCTGGATTATCGTTGTTCTATTAATGTTGTCAAATGTATACTTCCCCTCCACAAAACCACATTGATCCATATCCATCAATTCTGGCAACATCACAGAAATTCTTTTAGATGTTATAGACATAAACACTTGATAAACAATGGTATAAAATTGAAATGGGCCTCTGTGTAGCTGGGTCTGATGGGTCTTTACCGACTTTCGGTATTACAGCCACTACAGTACAAGTAATCTTATCTCCCATGCCAATCTATACTATTTCCATGACCTAGTAGCAGCCTTTCATAATATTCCTTTTAACTCAGTGGTATTCAGCTACCAACCAGCCCCCCCCCACACCTCCCAAGCCTGTAGGTATCAGTGTTAGATGACTCCATTCATTTCATAACCCATCCTGTCTCTCCATTCATTGCTACGTGTGTTTGGATTACAAGCACTGCAAGAAGCACATATTTATGCCTGTTAACCCAGCACAGTTTCTCTGGAATACAAACAGCAATTTGAGGACATTTAAATTATACCCTACAACAAGAATATATAATCAAATATATTAGTAGATTTTTTTGCAAAAATATATGGTTAATACTTCATGAATCTTGTGATGGTAAAATCAGCCAAAAGATAATACAGACTTGCCTCTTCACAAGAGGTCTTGGAATGATTACCCTGCATTCAAAAATGCCAGTGCCAAAGACTACCAGAGGGCTGGTGCATGAAAAGTTTGTCTAAGGTGAAATGTCATTTTGAGTAAACTGACATTTTGAGTTCTACCTTGAATATGGAGAGGTCACCCCAACTGTGTGCCCAGCAGACTGTATTTGCACACCTCAGCACTGCGCAAGTAAAGTATATTCAATGGGTAACTGATCTGCAGCTGTTCCTGTTGCTCAGATTGGCAGTTTGTAAAAGTTTGCTGGAGCTTTTAAAGGTATTCACTGCCACGCTAATTATGTATGTCTCAGAATCCTATTTTTGCCAAGGATTTCACTTCATTTCATTTCATTCATTGCTTAAACGTTCAATTGTGATGATACAAAATTAATCTAATAAATATTAATTTATTCCATAAAACACATTCTGAAATAATCAATAAAAACAGACAGCATGCATATTCGTATTATTGTTACTCTAATTTTCTACATCTTTATTATACCTGAATGTTTAATTGTTTCTATGCAAGATCATAGAGTAAGTAATGGTTTCATCTTTCACCCATTGTGTTATACAAATTTAATACTAAAGACAAACCTTGCATGTAAAACCATGGAGTCATACAGACTGTCTTCCCCCCAACAGAATATTATGATGCATACATTAGACCTGCTGAAATATGTTAAAGATGGCAATAGAATTAAGATATGTGGCTAATAATTCTGCCCATATTAGCGGTCTTTTTGGAATATTTACAGCCTGCTTCATTCTGTTCTTCATTAGATTTAACAGTTGAGTGACTGTGGTGGGGCAGGGCTAGCCTTACCATCTCACAGCAAGAGGTTCTCTGGTTCAATTCTCGTCCGGGGTGCCTTCTGTGCGGAGTTTTCATGTCCTCCCTGTGGTCTTGTGGGTTTTTTCCGTGTGCTCTGGTTTTCTCCCACATTTCAAAGACATGCTGCAGGTGGATTGGACACTCTAAACTGGTCTTAGGTGTGCGTGTATGCCTTCTGTGGAGAGGGCCCTAGGTGTGAGTGTGTGGGTGCATGTGCCTTCTGTGGAAGGTTGGGGGCTAGCAACTCGACACTGTAAAGCTCCACTGCCAGTCGTTGTGTGGACCGTTGATCCACTGTGGTGACCCCTAACAGGAAAGGCTGAAAGAAGAAGAAGTCACCATTTTTCTCCTGGTCTTTCACAGTGCAGCTGCCAAACTTAGCAGAATGTTGTGCTTTTATCTTTCACGAATACTGCTCATTACACTATTTGCAAAGAATTATGCAGCCCACAATGGAAAAAAGGCCGATATAATATCTATATTAGATAGACAAAGAAATGATACTGATCACTAAAGAACATTCAATTTAACTTGCATTCTGGGAAATGCTTTATTGTTCAGACTGTAGATCTTCTTCCTCTTTGAAATGACTACATAGTTCCAATCTGTATCAGCACAACAGTAACCCCATGTCATTCCAAACAAATCTTATCGGGTTTTATGATTATTTGAATAAAGTTACTGACTGTTTTTTTCAACTTCTGATGTTCATACTGTCTTAGCAAAAACTATCAATACAATCTCACATTAACAATAAACAGCAGAATGCATAAAGTAGGTATAAATACATATATTGTAAACTGGATTAGTAATTGGCGCACTGAAAAAAATCTGAGTCATTCTCTTGGCTGAACATATCTAGTGAAATAACATAGAAAAGGGAGTAGAACCACAATCTTTCTTAGGACTTTTACTACAACTTATATACAATCTACTAGAATGCAGCATCCATTCCTTTCAAGTGCAGTATACCCACCCTAATAAATGTAAAAAAAAAAAAAAAAAAAAAACAGGGATTCTGAAAAGCACGAGTCATTTAACAAAATGTTCAACTTAAAGTAAAAGCATGGTAAATATGCCAGCATTTATATTTTTTTCCATTTATAATCTAGCAAAAATAAATAATTATTTAAATTCAACAAAACAACTGAAGCAACTGCCTGCATACAAGAACACGGAGAGCGAACCCCGTACAAACCAGTAAAAGGCACTGCAAGTTCTGCTTTTATCAACAGACTGTGAGCAGTTCCCTTAAACACATTCAAAGGTCCAACAAAAAAAAAAACCTGAAGCAACTGCCTGCATACAAGAACACAGAGAGTGGAACCCCATACAAACCAGTAAAAGCACTGCAAGTTTTACTTTTATAAACAGACTGTGAGCAGTATAGGTCTATTATAATCTCTCTGTGATACTCCTACTGATTCTTCTGTTGTGCACACTTCTGGAGCCCCCCTTTTTATTCCCATTTACTGCAACAAATATATATATATATATATATATATATATATATATATATATATATATATATATATATATATATATTTCCAAAGCTTTGCATTTATTTTATATTCTTATATTTTATTTATCTTGTATATCATATTTCTTTTATATTCTTATATTTTATTCTCCCGTTTATTCTAACAAATTTATACAGTTTCCGAAAGCTTTACATTTATTTTATACTCTACTTCCCTGATGCTCTGCTAAATCTGCTTTTGAATTCACACAGATAAACAGGCACCTTTAGGTACAGACCCGGACTATCTGGTTGATTGTTTTTTTCTTCTCACAGCTTTCTCCAAGTCCTGGTTCATAGCCTCCCCCCACCCTTTTCTTGTTATGCCAACATAAGTCTAGTGTAAGTTTCCTAGCCCTGTCAAATCTGTTTTCTCATAGCTTTCTCCAAGCCCTGGCTCTTAGCCCCCCCCCCCTCGGTCTCCTAACATAATCTTATTGTAAGCTTCCCAGCCCTGTCAATCCTGTCTATTCCCTCCCTCTTCCTCTTGAGAGTTTACTTATTCCTCCCCTGAGCTGCCTCTGGCTGACTACACTCTGTTTCTGTCTGTCCCACGGGCATCCCTCAGTACTGTGCACAACTGTAAGTACCATTTGTACTTATGACTGTACTTACATATTGAATCAAAAAACCTGATGTAGAAAGGCACCATCTTTTCACTTGGCTTTCTGCCCTTGCTTCATAGGAATCCCCAGTAGTGTATTCGCTTATACCATATTTCATTCTTTTTTAATTAGTACTCATAGTCATAATTTACTGCATGTCCCTTTCTAAAACCCCTGGCATAACTACATTATTTTCCTACTTCTCAGTGAATTGAAGCTCCCCATTGGTGCATAAATAATAAAAACAACCAGAAAGGTAACATTCAAACCAAAATGACAGGCTGCCCTATTTCTGTAGTTGCTAACCTTCTTACTGATTGTTTTCTGTTTGGCAACTGCTGCTTCTCCTGGAAGGTATATCACCCCACTCCCCTACCCTGCCCCCAAATTCCACATGCCCCCACTACTTGTACTTTTATACATCCCCTGAGTCTTCCCCACCCAACAACTCTCCAATTACAATACACCTAAGCCAAACCCCACCCACTTGTAGATCTACATCACTCCAAACATCCACCCCTCCTACAATGCTCTACATAACATCTCTCCCTATAACCCCATTTACCCGACTAATCTCTCTCTCTTCTCTTACCTATCTCACACTTTTTCTCAACCTTTCTCATAACTCTCACACACACTCCACTACATCTTACCATTAACCTCACTTTCCAGCCTACTCATCCATCTCACATGAACTCTTTACGTCTAACCCAATCTATTTTTTCAAACCAAAACTGCTCCCATCCCAACCTACCCTGTATTCCCCTCTTAAATGTGGTACCAGAAAATCACTACTCCACCACATCTCTCTCACTAGCCGGTGACATCCACCCCAACCCCAGACCCATCCCTAACATCAATCTCACCAAACCCTCCACTTAACCCACAAACTCAAAGTCCATTTGCCTTACAACACTTAATGCACAAAGCCTAAAAAACAAACTCCCTAAACTCCATGCCTAGCTCTGCCATAACCACCCTGACATTACAGCCATTTCTGAAACCTGGCTGAAAACCTATATAAAAGATAGCGAAATCCTACCACCAGGTTTCCAAATCATTTACAATGACAGAGCCCACAAAAAAGGAGGTGGAGTAGCAATAATATACCTCACCTCCCATACCATAACTCCCTACTCCAATAAAATACCAACCTTTGCCAACGCTGAAATTATAATAGGTTTACTAAAAATAAACAACCACAAGTCCATATGTATCACTGGCCTCTATATTCCCCCTGGTGATAATATCAAAACTCTTGAAAACATCCTGTCCTGGTTCTCCTCCAATATAAAAAATGAAACCTATATACTCGGTGATACCAACATCGTTCCCAACACCAAGCTTCTTGGCATCATTATTGATGAAGAACTAAAATTTGACACCCACATCCGCTCCGCAATCAAGAAAACCCACCAAAAGTTAGGTCTCCTCTACAGGCACAGCTGCTTCCTAAGCCCCTCTACCCGCCAAACTCTTGCATCCACCTTCCTACTCTCCTCCCTTACATATGGTGCATCACTTTTCACCAATCTCAATCTTGGTCTTTGGTCCAGACTTGAATCCTGTTACCACAAGATCTCCAAATTTGCAACCAATTCAAAAAACTCATCCCACCACTGCCACTCCCTTCTCACCCTCAACTAGCTTGAACTACCCAACTACATCAGTTACCTACAACTCACCATTGCCCACAAGCTCATCTTTAAACCTGCCAACTGCCCAGCTCTCACTGCTTCCTTAAAACCTTACATTCCCAACCACTCATTCAGATCCAAAAACCAAAATCTCCTTCAGGTCCACAAACCTGCACACCCTCCTGGCCATCTACTGCTGTCCCACTCCTTAACTTAACAGTGGAACTCTCTCCCCACACACCTACGCAACCTACCTAACCATACAAATTTCAAATCTCAGTTACTCTCTCATCTTTCTTCCAAATGGAAATGCCCATGCCACGCTCCAACTTAACCCCCCCATTCCACCTTGCACTGACTCACCCAACTACCTCTACTATTACTTCATCCCACCCAAAACAATCCCTCCCCTACCAAAAACTAATTTTCTCTCTAATATCTATTGTACTATACTCTCTAATCTCCGTTATATTATTACCCTCTCCATGCATAATATTTTCCTAACCTACAAATGGCTAGTAGCTATATATTTTGAAATGTTAAACCTACAATTGAGTTCATAACAAAAATATTCACTTTATGTAAATGTTGAAATTTCTGTACTGAATTATGTCTTTTCATTTTGTAACTTTGTGACAAGCCAGTTGCAAATATCATGGAGCTTATCTGTAAATGTTTTATTAGCATTATGAACTATGTCCTTTGTAACGTGAAATGTAACTTGCAATTATTGTGGAGCTTTTCTCCCCGGGCCTCCAATGAAAATGGACTCTTCTAGGCCCAGTGGACTTCCCCAGTCATCAAACTTAAATAAAATCTTCTTCTTTCGGCTGCTCCCGATAGGGGTCGCCAAAGTGGATCAACTGTTTCCATTTCTTCCTGTCCTCTGCATCTTGCTCTGTCACACCAACCAACTGCATGTCCTCTCTCACCACATCCTTAAACCTTATCTTAGGCCTTCCTCTTTTCCTGTTACCTGGCAGCTTCATCCTTAGCATCTTTTTCCCAATGTACTCTGCATCCCTCCTCAGCACATATTCAAACCAACGTAATCTTGCCTCTCTGGCTTTGTCTCCAAACCTTCTGACCCTCTAATATACTTATTCCTAATCCTGTCCATCCTCATCACATCCAGTGGAAATCTTAACATCTTTAACTCTGCCACATCCAGCTCAAACTCCTGCCTTTTTGTCAATGCCACTGTCTCCAACCCATATAACATAGCTGGTCTCACTACCCTCTTGTAGACCTTCCCTTTCACTCTTACAGGTACTCATCTATCACAAATCACTCCTGACACTCTTCGCCACCCACTCCATCCTGCCTGTACTCTCTTCTTCACCTCTCTTCCACACTCATCGTTACTGTGAACTATTGACCCCAAGTATTTAAACTCATCCACCTTCGCCACCTCTACTCCTTGCATCCTCACCATTCCTCTATCCTCCCTCTCATTCACACACATATATTCTGTCTTAGTCCTGCTGACCTTCATTCCTCCTCTCTCTAGAGCATATCTCCATCTCTCCAGGGTCTCCTCCACCTGTTCCCTACTCTCACTACAGATCACAATGTCATCTGTAAACATCATAGTCCATGGGGACTCCTGTCTGATCTCATCTGTCAACCTGTCTATCACCATTGCAAATAAGAAAGGGCTCAGAGCTGATCCTTGATGTAACCCCACCTCCACCTTAAAAGCATCCGTCACTCCCACAGCAGACCTCACAGCTGTCACACTACCCTCGTACATATCCTGTACCACTCTTACATACTTCTCTGACACTCCTGACTTCCTCATACAATACCACAACTCCTCTCTAGGCACCCTGTCATATGCTTTCTCCAAGTCTACAAAAACACAATGCAACTCCTTCTGACATTCTCTGTACTTCTCCATCAACACTCTCAGAGCAAACATCACATCTGTAGTGCTCTTTCCCAGCATGAAACCATACTGCTGTTCACTAATCATCACATCCCTTCTTAACCTTGTTTCCACTACTCTTTCCCATAACTTCATGCTGTGACTGATCAATTTAATCCCTCTGTAGTTACTACAGCTCTGCACATCACCTTTATTCTTAAAAATCGGTACCAAAACACTGTTTCTCCATTCCTCAGGCATCCTCTCACTTTCCAAGATTTCATTAAACAATCTGGTTACAAACTCCACTGCCATTTCAGCTAAACACCTCCATGCTTCCACAGGTATGTCATCTGGGCCAACAGCCGTTCCATTCTTCATTCCCTTCATAGCTATCCTTACTTCCTCCTTGCTAATCCACTGCACTTCATGATTCACTATCCGCACATCATCCAACCTTCTCTCCCTCTCATTCTCTTCATTCATCAACCCCTCAAAGTACTCTTTCCATCTCCTCAACACACTCTCCTCGCTTGTGAGTATATTTCCCTCATTATCCTTTATCACCTTTACCTGCTGCACATCTTTCCTAGCCTGGTCCCTCTGTCTAGCCAATCGGTACAGGTCCTTTTCTCCCTCCTTAGTGTCCAACCTTTTATACAACTCTTCATATGCCTTATCCTTAGCCTTCGCCACCTCTCTCTTTGCCATGCACCTCATCTCCTTATACTCATGTCTACTTTCTTCATCTCTCTGACATTCCACTTCTTCTTTGCCAACCTCTTTGCCTGTATACTCTTCTGTACTTCCTCATTCCACCACCATGTCTCCTTGTCATCCTTCCTCTGTCCCGATGTGACACCAAGCATCTTTCTAGCCGTCTCCCTTACTAGCTCTGCTGTAGTTACCCAGCTATTTGGTAACTCTTCACTGTCACCCAGTGCCTGTCTTAACTCATCCCTGAACTCCACCTCACAATTACCCTTTTTCAATTTCCCCCATTTGATTCTTGGTGCTGCCCTCACACTCCTCCTCTTCTTGATCACCAGCGTCATCCTACAAACCACCATCCTATGCTGCCTAACTACACTTTCTCTGGCCACCACTTTACAGTCTCCAATTTCCTTCAAAGTGGCCCTCCTACATAAGATATAATCCACCTGTGTGCATCTTGCTCCACTCTTGTATGTCACCCTATGGCGATAATTATGTCATAATTATTGGAATTTTACATAACAGACTTCTGCCATCAGTAACTAGACACCTGATAGATATATGCCTTGCAATGGATTATTCCTACATTCCAATACAGACAATTAGCAGTCTCCTGTTCCTGTTTCTGTACTCTTCTTCATCAGATTCATTACTGTCTGAATCATTCTTTTGAATTGACCATTACTGTCTGAATCATTCTTTTGATTTGACCATTACTGTCTGAATCATTCTTTTGACTTGACCATTACTGTCTGAATCATTCTTTTGATTTGACCATTACTGTCTGAATCATTCTTTTGACTTGACCATTACTGTCTGAATCATTCTTTTGAATTGACCATTACTGTCTGGTGATTTAGGCTCTGCAGTAATGTGCCTGAACTCATATGTACTCAAAAATCTTTTCAATTATTGATTTATAAACTGTGGACCATTATCTGAAAGTGAGGCTCTAGTTATTCTGTGTCTTACAAGTTGCAAATCTACACTTGAGCACATCAGTAATAGCCACACGTGTGGTATCTGTTAACCAAGGAAGGCTCCCTGCTTAGCAGCAAAGGCCAACAGCTCCCATATGGGTGTACCTCCACCCTATTCAGACAAATCACTGAACCAGAGGACCCAATCAGTAAGCGAGTGGTTTACAATGAGTAGAAAAACCTGAATCAGGGCTAATGAAACTAAAGAAGAATGGTAAACCAGACTCGGCAACAGTAATATCAGCAGCATTAGGGCAGTACAACTTTTACTGGGATTAACCGGAAAAGGCAAAGATGAAATTTTATCGTATCATTTTATTTTTTTAACTTGCTTTCTAAGGTTTTATTGGATATGGAGTCAATAATTTGAAATACAAACGTATTTTTAAATATACATTCCATCAACACTGAGATTTAGCATCTCTTACAAGTTGTTGTTGTTTGTCTTTCGGCTTTTCCCTGTTAGGGGTCGCCACAGCGGAACTCCGGTCTGCTAATGATTGGTAGTTGTTTTTTATGGTGTCAAGTTGCCAGCCCGACGCCCAACCTTCAATGAAGGCACGCCCATTCAACGCACATCTTTCGAACGCCCACTCGACCATGGGGAGGACAGGCAGACTCCACACAGAAGGCACTCCCAACCCAAGCCGAGAATTGAATGGGAGAACCTCTTGCTGTGAGGCAACAATGCTACCATTGCACCACCAAGGGAATTTAGCATCTCTTACAAGTAATAGTGTTTATTACATTTTTTGTAGATTTTTTAAAGGACAGTACCCACTTTCTTGACATAGTTGAATTTTATTGGCTAACAGGCTGTGCACATAATTTGTCTTAGTTTAATATGTTTAACTCTGCATACACCACTCTGAAGAAATCCAAAGTTACAAACAAAATGGCTTAGCAGTGAACTTTGTATCTATCTTTGTATCTGTCTAACCGAGTGGTTTTACATCACATTTGTTGTGACTGCTTTGTTATTTATTTATTTTTGTTCTGGACTTCAAATAGCAATCAACATATATCAGATACTAATCTTATTCAAAAAAGAATGAATTTGTCCAATTCCTTCTCTATAGTAAGTATCTCATGAGGTATCATCTCCTTTTGAGAATTCAGGTTATAAGTTACAAATTTCAAAACCCTGAACTGCCTTCTTGTTTTTTTTCAACATTCCTGGCCAATAAATAAATAAATCACATAATGTGGTCTCTTTCTTTAGATTTCACTATTTCCAAATGAGACTTGTATATTTTTTCAAGAGACCAATTGGCATAATGGTTAAGGTCTTCACCTCCCATGCACAAGGTACAAGGCTCGATCCTGACCTCTGACCAATGCCTGTTGAGTTTGCATGTTCTCCCTGTGTCTCCATGAGGTTTCTCCCATGTCCAAAAAACATGCTGAGTGCTTCCATCTCAAACTCACCAATTAATGGAGCTGTGGGCAGCAGCACAGACTCTACAAGGTACCCTATAGGAGGAAGAATTGTACAGACAAACCACTTTGGGCATCTGTTGTGGTGCACGGTATCTTCAAAATAGGAAAACATGGATCACAGACTGCATGCCGTGACAGGGCTAGCCACTCGACAGTGTAAAATATGGCTCTAGGTGATTCAGTCATGCTGACTAATGTCGCCAAAATGGGCATGGGTAGTTACCAGTGATAAGTGGGTTGATGACACGGCCTACTCTGACCTACGCCAGGGACCCTTGATAATGGTGGGAGGGGTATATGTGCCCCTACTGGCCAGTTTGTGCCTGCCATAAAAGCCCAGCAACCCTGGTCAATAAGCTACTGGCTGACCAGTGTCTAGTTGCTCAGCCTGGGTTACATGGGATAGCTCTGCTGAGCGAAAGCTGGACATAAAACCAACCAACCTCCCAAACATTAACTGAGAATTGCTAGCCTTAATGTAGGTTCACTGACAGGACACAGCTTGGAAGCGGATGACATGATGATACGGAGGAGGCCGGACATTCTATGTATCCAAGAGATGAGATGGAAGGGCAGTGCAGCAAAGCCACTTGGCTTGGGATTCAGACTTTACTACTCAGGATGGGGACAGGCTAGAAACATTGTAGGAATTGTGATGAGAGAGAAGTTTCAGACGGCAGTGAGGGATATCATCAGAATTAATGACAGACTCATAACAATCAGACTCCAGTGTAATGATAGGGCAGTATTCATAATCTCAGGCTATGCCCCACAGCAGGGCTGTGATAGTGAGGAAAAGAGTGCATTCAGACAACAGTTGCAGGACCTACTAGATAAAGCAGGACAACATGAATTGGTTTTGATAATGGGTGACTTGAATGCAGATATCAGGACAGACAGAAGAGGATATGAGGACTGCCTGGGTCCACATCAGTGGGCAACAGGAATAAAGAAGGAGAAGCCATTCTAGACTTCTGTCTAGCAAATGGCTTGATAATAGCCAACACATGGTTCAGAAAGAGAGACAGTCACAAGATCACATACAAGAGTAGCCAACATGCAACTCAGGTAGACTTCCTCCTAGTAAGGAAAAGGCACTGGGGTAGAATCCATGATTGCAAAGTCATCTCCAGTGAAACAGTCGGCCCACAGCATAAACCACTAGTTGCCACAATCAGCTGCAAGCAGTGGTCAGAGAGGGCTCTAAGGTCAACAAAGACCAGGCTGAAGACCTGGAAGTTGACTGGAGAGAAAGTACAACAGTTCAAGGAATTACTCACGGCACTAGCACCCCAAGACGAGGAGGAAATAGGTGGAGTTGAACAAGAATGTCAGCGCCTAAAAACAGCATGTGTTAGGACTACAGAAAAGATATGTGGCTGAGCCAGGTATGGAAATAAGGTACATAAGGAAAGCTGGTAGTGGAATGCAGAAGTCCAAGAAGTCATCAAAAGAAAGACGGAGTGCAGGAAGAAGTGGGAGACAGAAAAGACTCACCAGGCTAGGAAGGACTACTGGTTGGCTAACAAAGAAGCTAAGAAAGAAGTTGCAATAGCAAAGAATAGGGCATCAGAGGCACTTTACCAACTTCTAGAAAGTGACTTAGTAAGTGGCACAAAGAAACTATATCAGGTTGCAAGGCAAAGACAGAAAGATAAAGAAGATAGTCAGACACCCTTCATAAGGGATGCCAGCAACACCCTGCTCACCAGCCCACAGGACATCAAAGGCAGCTGGAAGGAGTATTTCCAAAAGCTTCTGAATGAAGAAAACCCCACAGAAGCTGTACTGCCCCAGAAACAGCCTACGATGAGAGAAGAAGAGGAGCCCACCCTAGAAGAAGTAAGAACAGCACTAACAAAAATGAAGTCAGGGAAAGCAGCAGCCTCAGATGAGATCACAGCAGATATGATAAAGATGCTGGGTGAGATAGGGGAGAAATGGCTCCTGAGGGTACTAGTGTGGAGAGAAAAGTGTATCCCAGATGACTGGAGAATAAGCATACTTTGAGGACATCCACATCTGTGGGCAGTACAGAGGCATCAAACTCCTATCACACTGCATGAAAGTTCTGGAGAGGGTGATTGGTCAACGGATACACAGAGTAGTAGAATGTAAGATGGGAGATGAGCAGTTCAGATTCAGATGAGGATGCAGCACAATTTACCCGATGTTTGCAGTGAGACTGATACTTGCAAAGAAGCTAGAGATGAGGAGAGAGTCCAACTGGGCATTCCTAGACTTGGAGAAAGCATATGACAAGGTCCCAAGAAAGCTGATCTGGGCAGTACTGTGGTAGCTTGAAGTCCCATGAACATTGGTAGAAATAGTGCAGGCTATGTACACGGACCCAATGACTCAAGTACGAACAATGTTCGGCCTCACAGAGGGGTTCCCAGTGGGAGTGAGTGTACACCAGGGTTCAGCTCTGAGCCCACTGCTGTTCATACTGGTGATGGACTACATTAGCAAACAGGTCGGAGGGGGTGGATCAACAAAGTTGCTGTATGCAGATGATGTGGCATTACAGGTAGACTCTTAGCTAGAACTTCACCAAAGGATAGGAGAATGGAATGCAAAACTGAAGGCACATGGGATGAAACTTAGCACAGATAAGATGGTGGTAATGGCAGCAAACTGGGGAAATCAGAAGAAGCTGAGAAAAGAGATGGAAGGGAAGATAGTAGAACAGGTAAACAGTTTCAAGTAACTGAGAGGGGTGGTTGATGAGAAGGGAAGTCTGAAGGAAGAGGTCAAAGCTAGAATCAGAGGGGCTGCAGCCAACTGGCATAGAGTGTCAGGTGTAGTCTATGACAGAAGAATGCTAAGGAAGCTGAAAAGTAAGGTGTACAAGACAGTGGTGCGAACACCACTACTGCACAGTACAGAAACCTGGGCAGTAAAGGCAGAACAGTTGAAGAAGCTAGAGGTGATGGAAATGAAGTGTCTGAGAAGGTGGTAGGATGCACACTGTGGGACAGACAAAGAAGTGAGGACATAAGAGCAGAAGCCAAAGTAGCTCTAATTACAGAAAGATCAAAGAGAACAGATTACAGTGGTTTGGACATGTGCAGAAAAGCATAAGACAATCTGGTGAGGAAGATTTGGGACAGACAGGAAGAAGGTAAAAGGAAGTGAGGACGTCCAGCAAAGAGGTGGATGGATTATGTGAAAGAAGATCTGGGACACTCAGGCACGAGTGTTGAAGAAGGCAGGAGTGTGGCACTGAATCAAGAGAGTTGGTGACAGTTAACACGATAATCCAACCCCATGTAGAAAAAATGGGAAAAAGGGGGCTGATGATGATGATGACTTATATATTTTGCAAGCATTACTTCTCTACTCTGGTTTGGTACTATGATTTTACCTTGCATATAGCTGATTTTTATCACTGTAGGTCTAGTACACTTATGTGCTTATAAACTGCTGAAAATGATAAGACTTTATTCTCATGATGATGTCTTTGAGCAACTATAACTCTTTGTTCTCTTGCATGCATTTCTTAAATGTTCTGAAGCTTTCCTCTGTCATTGATAATTGCTGTGTTAAATCCAAACCTGAACCACAGGAACTAGACAGCGAAAATACTCTCATAAGAAATTCACATCTATGATCTATTTAATCAAGTGCTTTCATCCCACATTGGGACTTCATCAGAATGAAAAAACAGAGCAAATACATAGGCACCTTATATACTCTTGAAACCCCTCTTACTTAACTGAACAAGTTAAGATAATTAAGGGTGAACCATTAAAATTTAAAGGCATAGTGTTGAATACATTGATTACCTCAAAGACAAACATTGATTGAAAAACCAAGAAAGACTCATAAAACCAATTAAACTAGTTCACAAATCAAATAGTTTCAATATGACCAAGGTTGACATCAGCAAAATTAAACCTAAAACGAAAAACATTGAAACAGAATAAGTAACATGGAAGACAGGCTCAATGGAACAGTAGAAGAGGGGCAAACAAAGGGACACATCACAGGAGACATTGAATGGGTCGATTGTCTTCAACCTCAGACATGATTTCAAAGTGTTCAAATATAGTGACTTGGTGGTCTTGGTCTTATACATTGTAAATATTTGTTTTTATTTACATTCATTTTTAGTACACATGTTTATTCTGTTTCAATCGATGTTTTTGGTTTTAGCTTTAATTTTGGTGGCTTCGGTCTTGGTTGGATTGAAACTATTCAATTTATGAACTAGTTTCATTGGTTTTATGAGTCGTTCTTGGTTTTTCAATCAGTGTTTGTCTTTGAGGTAATCAATGTATTCCACACTATGCCTTTAAATTTTAATGGCTTATCCTTAATTATCTTAACTTGTTCAATTAAGTAGGAGGGGATTACAAGAATATATAAGGTGCCTATGCATTTGCTCTGCTTTTTTACTTGGATGAAGTCCCTTTGAGGGAGGAAAGTGTTTAATATGGATTAAATAAACATGATTTTTAAGTGATTATTTTTGCAGTCCAGTTCCTGTGGTTCAGGTTTGAATTGTTCAGATGAATTTTGTGGCTTGTTATTTTTTTCCTGGATAACTGCTGTGTTACCCATAATGCCCCTAGCTCTCCATTCAACAAATCGTCAGGTTTTTCTTTTCTTGGCATTTATGAAATCAGACTTTCAAGGATTAAGTACAATTCTTTGTAACCTTGGTGATCCCAAGAAATACATTTCTGAAGGTGCTCTGCAAAAGCTTATAGGTTCATAAGTCCATAGCTAAGTAGGCTATGTGCCCTTGCTGGTCATTTTAAGCCTAACCAATTTATCTTTTGGTGCTTGAATTAACCTATCCTATTTGTTATCAATCTGGCCTTACCCATCCCATGGTCAATAATTATATATTACCCCTAGTAATAATAACCAGGATCATACTATAGATAATTTGAAGGGATCTGTGTGTGGGATATAGCATTAAGGAGCTGCTTCTGTTCATTAGTAGTAAAGACGTCAGTTTTGGTGTAAGTTTTGTATTATTCATAGGTTCATAGGTTCATAGGTTTATACTAGGCTATCTGCCCCAAGGCATTTATAAGCCTAGCCCGAATTTTTGTGGCTTACGCCACCCCTTATATGAAAAAATACTGTACCCATTAGTTTGTTGTGCCTCTGTCCAGCAGTGACACAGAGATGATTCCCGGGGTAAACCTACGATCTCCCATCCACAGGTCAAGATTTCTCTTGAACAGAGCCAGCGAGGTGCTCTGCCTCACATGGACCGGGACTCTATTCCACAGCATAGGGAGTCTCTGAGTGATAAATCTATCCCTCCAGCATGTCCTATTTATATCCATGCTAAGGTTTAAGTCGCTTGCTCTAGTGGTTTTGGTGGATTTGGATTTTTGAGGTGGAGCATGTCCATTAATTCCGGGTTGGACATGGCCTTGTATGTCAGGCACATGTCACCTCTGAGCAGACGGTATGCGACTGAATAGAGCTGGAGTTTCTTCAATCTGGCAGCATATGACAGATTTTGGAGTCCCTTTATCCTTTTGGTGAGAAACTTTTGGGGT
Source organism: Protopterus annectens (assembly GCF_019279795.1). Lineage (NCBI taxonomy): Eukaryota > Metazoa > Chordata > Ceratodontiformes > Protopteridae > Protopterus > Protopterus annectens. Next base: position 535,002,606 of record NC_056730.1, on the reverse strand, counting down.
CTCTCCAATTGCTGCAGATGTCGGGCGAGATACATCCCGAATGGGGCATTGTACTCGATCATTGGTCTGATAAGTGAAGAGTAGAGGGGAACAATGACCTCACTAGATCTGGATGTGAATCCCTTCATGATCAGGTGGGCAATGTAGAAGGTCTTTCTAACCACTTTAGCAACGTGAGTGTCAAAAGAAAGGCCACTGTCAACCTGGGTCCCCAGGTCCCTGATAACCTCTTCTGTGCTTAGTGGATTGCCACCTTTATGGTAGCTTGGGGTTACCTTGTTTTTCCCGAAGGGTATGACTATACATTTTTTGGCGTTTAACTTCAGGCCATGGCTCTGGCACCAGCTATCTGTTTCCGTGAGTCCCTTCTGAAGGATATCCGTGTCGATGCACTTTCCACTATGGCGCCCAGTTTGCAGTCGTCTGCAAACTTTGTCAGCCAAAGACCTCCCATGTTGGCCTGTACTTCTGAGAAGTAGATGCCGAACAATAGGGGGCCAAGGACCGAGCCCTGTGGGACACCACTTGTGACCGGCTTGGAGTCTGACATAGCGCCAGCAACTCTAACCCTGTGGGTTCTGTCCTTAAGCCAGTTTGCAACCCATCTTGTGACATATGAGTTTACATTTAAGCTGGTAAGTTTTTCTACAATACCCGAGTGGGGTATTGTGTCGAAAGCCTTTGCAAGGTCAAGGTAGGCTGTATGGACTGCCTTTCCCTCATCAATGGCCTTGGTGACTGTTTGAAGAAGTCGACCAAGTTCAAAAGGCATGATCTTCCCTTGTGAAGCCAAACTGGGTTGGGTCCAATGTCTGCAAGTCCCCTATATCTTTGTTTATGAGCTCCATTATGATCCTCTCCATAGCTTTGCAGACTAGACTTGTTAAGCTTATGGGGCGGTAATTACCAGGGTCCATAGAGGCACCACCTTTGTGGAGTGGGACCACAGTTGCCGTACGCCACTCCTTGGGCACGTATCCTGTGGTAAGGCTGAGATTAAACAGCTGCCTTATGTGCGGGTTTAATTCCTCATTTAGCTCGTGTAGCACACAGCCGGGGACACCATCCGGTCCTTTTGATGCTGTGTTTTTAGCTTTAGAGAGAGCAGCTTTCACATGCGCATTTGAGATGTCTGGGAGGCTACACTCCGCTGGGATAGTTATCTCTCCTTTAGGGGGGGAGGGGGGTGAAGTTTGCACTGAACCTGTCTGCCAGTATGTTGGCAATGTCTGTGGCTTCAGTGATTTTTGTATCATTTTGGACTAATTTTGAGCATATCTGGGAGTTTCCACCCAGGTTCCTAACATAGCTGAAAAAGGCCTTATGATTGTCCTTTGAATCCATGGCAATTTTTCTCTCAAAATTGGCCTTAGTTGATTTTATGAGTGCTCGTATTTTTTTACTAATAATGATCAGGGGTGACTTCCCTTTTATGGATTTTGTTCTATCATGTAATAGCTTTCTCCTCTTATTGTAAAGTTTGTTAATGGCTGGGGTCCACCAGACTGGACGTTTGCCCTTTGTGGAAAGAGTCTTGGTTTTATTTGGGATTGCCTGATCCATGCAGTCCTGGAGGTGTTCATAGAAGGCATTTGTAAGGGCTTCTGCAGCTTGGGTTGTGGTTTCCACTGTCTCAGGGGCCTTGAAGGATACCACACCAGTCTTGAGTAGTGTGAAGTTTGCTTTAGAAGTTCTTCACTGTGGTCTTTTGTTTGGGGTGGGGGCAGGATGTGGATTTCCAGTGAGATTAGTTTATGATCAGATCTCACCAATGAGGGATATACTTGCGGTGTGGAGCATTTTGTCCCCATGTTTGTGATAATGAGATCTAGTATATTTTCTCCTCTCATGGGAACAGTGACTAACTGTTCCATGGCATTTGAATTTATGAACTCCAGGAACCGTTGGGCTAGAAAGTTAGGGCTTGAGTAATGTTCCCAGTCTATATTCGGGTAGTTGAAGTCACCCAATATGATGGTGTTTGGAGATACATTTATACCCTCCAGTGTCTTCAGGAAGGCTGTGTGGTGTTCCTGAGTTTGAGAGGGTGGCCTGTAGCATGCTACAATTTGTAGAGCAGTTTTGCCTATGGTTAGTTGCACCTGGATGGTTTCCGAAGCCGATGCGTTGCCACCAACCTGATGGTGTGGGTATCCTTTATGAATATGGATACACCCCCTCCTTTTGTGGTGTGGTCCGGGTTTTGGGGCCGGAATGCATGATATGAGGTAAAACCTAATAGTGCCAGGGTGCTCTCAGGAGCCTTGAACCAGGTTTCAGTTACAGCACAGACATCGATGTTCTCCATACTGAGAAGGGCCTCGAGTGCGTGCATTTTGAGATTTAGACTTCTGGCATTGAGCAGCATTACCCTCAGTTTCTTCCCATTTTTGTTTTCTAGGGTGGTAGGTTTAGAATTTGAGCCTTGCCTAAAAAAGGCACTATAGGGGTGGCAAGAGCCTTAGCCAATATCCGGAATCCCAGGGGTGACAGGTGCAAGCCGTCCCTTGCAGCAGCGTGGCTTGTCAAGCATGTCATCCCAGGCAGACAGACACTGGATTCCCTTTGAATGACACCAGACATTAAGCCAATTGTTAAAGCTGATCATCTTGTCTCTATATTGTGGCATCATTCTTGGTGAAGGAAGGATACTGCTCAGGGTTAGGGTCATACCTGCCTGGGCTACATAATCAGAGAGCTCCTCTATGTCTCTTTTCATGTAGTCCAGGGAGGTACGTCTCAGGTCATTCACACCAGCATGGACAATGACTGTGTCATATTTGTACTTGCCGTGGAGTGACCCGAGTGCTTGTGTTATGTGGCGGATTCTAGCGCCCGATAGGCAGCTTACTGTGACCCTTTCCTTGTTCAGCCTGGTGAGTGGGACGTCAGTGTGTCTGACTATGGAGTCACCTATGACAAGTATGTTTGGTGTTGTATTTGGCTTTAAGGGCTGTGACTGCTTTGCACACTGCTTTTGTGGTTTATGTATTGCTTGTGGGGTGCCTTGAGGTAGCAGTTGTTTGGGTGTCTGCTTTGGAGGCCTCTGCTGTTTAGGTAAATTTTTACTTAGAGCCTCCGAGTATGTCTTTGTGTGTTTATGTGTTTGATTCAGTGGTGTGGTAGCATTATGTGAGGCTGGTTTTGTGGTGTGTGTAGTTGCCTTCTCCTCCTGCCTGGTCTTGCCAGTCCTGAGTTGAGAGAGCTCAGCCTCCAGTTTGGCTAAATAGCTGCATCTCTCGCAAGTATTTGTGTTATGTGGGAGGAGGAGAGGGCTGTCTGTGTACATGAGGCAGTTATAACATTGCCTCAAGATTCCCAGATTCACCAGCTGGACCGGAGAGGAGATTGACAACTGACCTTTGGACATGCTAGAATAATATTGGGAATTCCTTAATAATTGAAAACAAGGGCCAGTGGGGAGTGAGGGTGTAGTGCTTTTAATTTTTAATGCTGACTTATATAATTGCTTTAGTGAGCAAGTGCCAGGTAACTTGAGTGCAATGTGTTACAAGTAACTAAATGCAAAAACGACAAACAGTAACTTTCTTTCAAGTGAAACAAGGAAATAAGTACAGTAAGCAATGCAGATATCACTAGTGATCCACAGAAGCGCTGAGAAGCCACGTATTAGGTGGAATTAGCTTCCAGGGAAATAACAAGCAAACAAACAACAAGCATATAAACAAAGCTAGATTCAGCAGGCCTGGATCTAGTCTATGCTAGAGCAAACAAGGTGTACCAATTTCAGTAAGATACAGTTCAAATATTCAGGCACTATAAATCAAGTTGCCCTTGAATATGGATGAGAAAGAGCTTTGTTTAACATGGATGGGGAGTCTGTTACAGAGCAGCAGCATCCCATGCGAGATATACATGTTCCTCCAAAGAATTCTGTTGATGTTACAGAAGTGGTTTAGATCCCTAGACCAAGTATTTATGATGCCATTTTACTTGCTGTTGTGCTGTAGGTCCATTAGTATTTGGTCAGAGGATATATAATATGCCAAGAACAGGTCATCTGTTAGCAGATGTAGAATACCAATATGTGCCAAAGGAGGCATTATACGCAACAATTGGCCTAATGAGAGCTGAACAAAGAGGGAAAATGACATCTCTAGATCTAGTTGCAATCCCTTTAGTTGTAAGCTTTGCAGTACAGAAGGACTTTCTTATGACAGTGGACACAGTCAAATGTTAGGTCACTGTCCACATACGTTCCCAAATCCTGAACAACTGGGTCAACTCTTAGGAATGTATTGTCAATGTGGTAGATCCCGAGGATAGACTTTCCTCTATCAACCAACACCTGACTTTCATGTATGTGCTCATATAATTTCTTGCATCCCTGTATTTATGTATATTGGTCAGCATTTTTTCTCAATATGAACACACCTGGTCTGCACATCAGTAAATGCTCTTTGCACACATGCTAGAAGTTTTCTCACAGTAGGACTATTCCAGTTCCAAACTGTCTGGCATCTACTTGCAACACATCTGGTTAGTAATGTCATAATACTTCAAACTTAGTGCCTGAATCAAAAGTTTATCTAATATTTCAAAACTATTGTCTTGTTACAGAGCCATCCGTATTAACGGTCATGTTCTAAACATTTTCTCAAAGGCAATATAATATCAGTAATACTTGGTATAAACTTATCTAAGTACTGTATGTCCCCAAAAATATCTGTAGACCTTGCTTATTGTCTGGCTTTGACATCTGACTTTAAACCTTCTAAGGTTACAGTGTGACCTATATACTTCAGACAAATTACACAAATCTGACATTTATTTGTGCTTAACTTCAGATTATAGTGACTTAATTTGTCAAACAGTTTGATTACTCATGTATCATGTTCATGCCTAGTTTGACCTCAGATCAGTAAATCATCAGTACACACCAACCAGATCTTCTACATTTTATACAATGTATTTTTGAAACACTTCTGTCACTAACAAAAATCAAAGGATAATATGAGGAATCTATATGTTCTAAGTAGTGTAGTAAATATACAACATTTTGAGCTTTCCTCATCTACCTTGATTTACTAGAAACCCTGGTTAAAATACGACACTGAAAAGTATTTTGAATTAGGCATGGTATGTGGCAGGCACCATTTATTCAATTGTTAATAATGGATAGCATTTTACTTTGTTCAAACTGTGTAGGTTTATAGAGATTCATAGTTTGCCCTGTTTCACCACAGTGACCATACTATTAATCGATTCAGTAGGTTGTAATTGCTTTGCTATCATTTCCAAGTTTCCCACTGTTTTGAGCTCCTGCTGTGTTATTTCTTTTAGAGCTAGTGGTACTTTTCTGGGCACATGGACTATTGGCACTGCATATAGAGATATGTTAAACAGAACACTGACCAGGCATGAACCCTAGCCCAGTGAATAAGTTTGCATATTTTTGCAAAATGCTATTGCTTGGGTCTGTCATTGTATTTTTCAAAGAATTTCACTTTACAACACTGTGGTTGGGATCTATTAACACAGTACTCAGCTGTACAGGGATGGTACAAAGTAAAAAGCACATACCAGAGCCTCATGCAATTCAAAAAACTAGCCAAACACCCTAGAGTAACTCTATATACTAAAACATACCTAGAAGCATCTACATACACAGTAGGTATGCAAATGATCTTCTGCGGTATTTTCTGTGATTCACCAACACATGATTCATTAGTGAAAGCATGCACCTAGGCCAGGCATTTATGGGGCTACATCTGCAAACATCCCACATCTACAACATCAGTTAAATATCCAATGTCTTTTTAAACATGATGTGTTACTCAGCTACATCATACTTAACCAATGGAAAACAGCACAAGCATCATGATTAAATAAAGGGAAACAAAGCCACATCCCATAGTAGCATACATTACAAACACTATTCCACAACCACATACAATACCATCATCTCCATAGTGACAATACCAAATCCCCACCAATGAGAATGAAAGCACCAGTAGATCTCTTCATTATACTAACTGTAGGTTTTCTTCACAGACCAGGCAGGTTGTAATGTTTATGAATTGCCTTCTTCCATATCTATGTAGTGTAGGCAAATAGGGCCAACATAAAGGGGGAGCCGGCATTAAGATAGATTGCCAGTGCATTCTCATTGTAAATGTGCTCGCCCATCTGCTTAAACAATGTCACTTCCTTGAGACAGACACTGCTGCGAGATAGGTGACTTTAAAGCAAAGGGAAACATAAAAGGATTTTTAGAAAGGAGATGTCTGTACATTGTATGTCTCTCAACATTCGTTGGCAATGCATGAACTGTGTCCATAACACTTTTTGCCATGATCCTCTTTCTGCATGAACTAACACTGTAGTCTGTCATGACTATGAGCCTTGGTTCTTTGGTCTGCCAAGAAATAGCACAGGTCTGCTCTAATGTATAGGACTGCATACTAACTGTATGAATTTGGTGGCCTATTTTTATTGCTAGTATATGCATCATTTGCACTGACCTATCTATTATACTGTACAATAGTTAGTTTCTTGTATGTTTTGGTAATATTCTTGTCATCTGGCTGCACAGCATTATGCTGTCTATATCATTTATCAATATGTTGTTCTTATATGTTATGAATTCGTTTTACCATGCCAAACATCTCACAAACTAAGCAACTTAACATATTTGTTTGAGTCACATCAGGATCCAAAGATATAACTTGAAACAAAGTCATATATTTATTGTAGTTACAAATCGGTACTGTCCGATTCCATAGACTTCATTTTAAGCTCTGAATGTGCTTGTAAAGTTTAAGCTGACTGACTTATTTTGCCTTGTAGCTTCTTTATTCACTTATTTATTAACTTTGTTGAGTGGGGAAGATGGCTGATCTACAGAAGACCCTTTCCAGCTATGCCCTGGGACTAATAGCAAAGAAATGAGAAATACAGGAGCATAAAATAACACATGACAGTAGTACAAGGTAATTGCACATCACAGATAAAAGGACAGAAAATATGGAAAAATGCATCCAACACAATATAGTATTAAGCAAGAAGTAATTTTGCTGGAAAGGATTTGAGAAGTATGTCAAATATTGTAATCAGCTCCAGTCTCTAACACAAATTCAACAATTAACAGGATACAATGGATTAGTCTAGACAAAATCACGTTAGCTAGCATATATAGGAGACTCTCTCTAATGCCCTTCCTCTGGGAGGAAAAAAGACTCCTTGTTGAAGTTTCAAGTAGTTTATTCAGTTAGGTAGACAGATTAAGTTCATAGGTAAGTACTAGGCTATCGGCCCAAGGGCCTAAGTAAGCCTAGCCAACAAAGTTCCTTGGCTTACGCCAACCCAAGAAAGTTAATTTCCTGTGCCCCTGTTAAGCAGAGCCACAGAAGTGATCCCCGGGGTGTATTTCCTATTTCCCATCCACTCATCAAGATTTTTCTTGAAGAGTGTTAATGAGGAACTTTGCTTGACAAAGATGAGTAGCCTGTTCCAGAGTATGGGAAGTCTCTGCAGCAGGAATCTATCCCTCCAGCAAGTCCTGTTTATTGTGGTGACAAGGTTTAGGTCCCTAGAGCGTGTAGCTCAGAGGGATTGGGATTTCTTTAGGTGTAGCATGTCCAACAGCTCTGGGTTTGACATATGTTAGGCAGAGATCACCTTGGAGTAGGTGATATGCTACAGAGTAAAGCTGGAGTTTTTTGAGACGATCAGTGTATGGCATCTGTTTGAGGCCTGTAATTCTCTTTGTGAGGTACTTCTGTGGCCATTCCAGCTGCTGCAGATGTCTTGTGAGGTACATTCCAAAAGGGGCGTTGTACTCTATAATGGGTCTAATGAGTGTCGAGTAGAGGAGAACAATAACCTCTTTTTTCCTGGATGAGAACAATTTTGTGATGTGGTGTGCCATGCAGAAGGATTTCCTGACTACTGTGGCAATGTGATTATCAAAGGAGAGACTACTGTCCACCTGGGTCCCAAGGTCTCTCATCACACATTTGGTGTTAAGAAGACTGTTGCCTATGTGGGAGTTCATGGGTACAGAGTTTTTACCAAAGGGGATAACAATGCACTTTTTGGCATTGAGCTTGAGGCCATGGCTCTGACACCAGGCATATGTCTCAGTGAGGCCCCTCTGTAGGATGTCCACATCATTTGGGGACTCGACTATAGCTCCTAGTTTGCAGTCATCTGCGAACTTCATTAGCCAGAGGCCTTCTGTGTTAGCCTGTACTTCAGAAAAGTAGACACCAAACAGGAGAGGTCCCAGGACTGAACCCTGTGGTACTCCACTTGTCACTGGTTTGAAGTCAGATTTGGAGTCTGCAACTTTTACACTGTGGGTTCTGTCAGTGAGCCAGTTGGCAACCCATCTTATGACATAGGGATTTATACCTAGTTTAGTGAGTTTACCTATAATTCCAGAATGGGGGATGGTGTTGAAAGCCTTGGCGAGGTCAAGATAGGCTATGTGAACCACCTTACCCTCGTCTACAGCTTTGGTGACTGCCTCAAAGAAGTCAACCAGGTTCAGGAGGCAAGATCTGCCTTTCACAAACCCGAACTGGGTGGGGTCCAGAGTTTGAAGGTTACCAATGTCTTTGTTTATGAATTCCATGATGATACATTCCATGGCCTTGCAGACCAGGCTCATCAGGCTAATAGGGCAATAGTTCCCAGGATCAGTGGTGGCTCCCCCTTTGTGGAGTGGGATAACTGTTGCTGTGTGCCATTCAGTGGGCACAAAGCCTGACGTGAGACTATGATTGAACATGGTGCTTAGGTGGGGAGCCAGTTTGTTCTGAATTTTGTGTAGAACGCAGCCTGGGATGTTGTCCGGTCACATGGATGCTGTGTTTTTGGCTTTAGAGAGTTCTGCTTTTACCTGTGAAGTTGTGATTACAGGGACTCTGCATTCTTCCTGTATAGATATGGGCCCTTTAGTGGGTGAGAGGTGGGTAAAGTCAGCACTGAACCTATCTGCCAGTATGTTGGCAATATCAGTTGGTTCTGTAATTTTTGTGCCATTGTGCTGTAACTCAGAGCAGATCTGGGTGTTGCCATTGAGATTCTTGACATAGCTATAGAATGCTTTGTGGTTCATAGGTAAGTACTAGGCTATCTGCCCATGGGCATTTATAAGCCTAGCCACAGAGTGATGGCTTTCGCCTCCCCATTAGATTAGTAACCTGGGCCTCTGTCAACAGGGCTCCTGAAGTGATCCCAGGGTAGAACTTACGATTACCCATCCACTCATCAAGATTTCTCTTGAAGAGGGTCAGAGAGGAGCTCTGTCGAATATGGATTGGGATTCTATTCCAGAGTGAGGGGAGTCACTGGGACAGGAATCTATCCCTCCAGCATGTCCTGTTTATTGTTGTACATAGGTTCAAGTCGCTAGAATGAGTGGTTCTGAGGGATCTCGTTTTTTTGATGTGAAGCTTGTCCATTAGTTCAGGGTTTGACATGGCCCTATAGGTCAGGCATAGGTCACCTCTGAGCAGATGGTAAGCGACTGAGAAGAGTTGTCCTTAGAATCAGTGGCAATCTTGTTTTCATAGCTAGCTTTGGAGGATCTTATAAGGGATCTCAGCTTCTTGCTGAGGCTGACCAGGGAGCTCCTCCACTCATGGGATTTTACTCTCTTTGCAACAATTTCTTCCTTCTGTTGTAGAGTTTGTTTATGGCAAAGGACCACCAGATTGGCTTCCTTTTTTTGGAGGATAGCATCTTAGCTCTGTTTGGGATAGCACAATCCATGCACTCATGTAAGTGCTTATAGAGTGCATTTGTGTATGATTCAGCAGTCGTAATTGTATTGTCCATCTGCATGGGTGTCATAAAATTCACCATTCTGTCTTAAGAAGCATGAAATTGGCTTTGGAGAATTTTTTTACCATGGTTACCTTAATGGGGGGTGGGGCGGGATGTGGATATCTAGGGTGATTAGCTTATAGTCAGATCTGACCAACGAAGAGCTGACTTCAGGTGTGGAACACCGGTCACTCATGTTGGTAATGACTAGGTCTAGGATATTGTTGCCCCTGGTGGGGGTGTGGATAAGTTGATCCAGGGCATTGGAATTTATGAACTCCAGAAAGTGCTGAGTGAAGGAGTTGGTACATGAGTAGTTTTCCCTGTTAATGGTGGGGTAGTTGAAATCGCCCAATATTAGGGTGTTTGGTTGAACCTTAATATTTTCCAGTATATCAAGAAAAGAGGAGTGGGAATCCTGGGGCATGGTGGGGGATCTGTTGCAAGCTACAATTTGGATTGCAGTTTTGTCCAGAGTTAGTTGCACTTGGATAACCTCGGCTGCATTATGCTGAGCAACTAGCCTGGAGGTGTGGATATCCTTAATGAATATGGACACACCTCTGCCTTTGGTGTTCCGGTCCAGATTAGATGGCCGAAAAGTGTGGTATGAGTTATAGCCTGGTAATGCAGGGGTGCTCTCTGGAGCCTTGAACCAGGTCTCAGTCACTGCACAGACATTGATGTTCTCCATTTTAAGGAGTGCCTCGAGTGAGTGCATTTTGAGATTTAGACTTCTAGCATTGAGTAGCATTACCCTCAGTTTTTGCTTGCCTGTTCCTGTTTTGGTGGTGAATTTGTCATTTGAACCTTGCCTAAAAGAGGCACAATATGGGGCAGCAAGGGCCTTTGCCAGTATCTGAAATCCCAGGATTGACAGGTGCAGGCCATCTCTGGCAAAGCATCGTGGTCTGTCGACCATGTCGTCCCAGGCAGACAGATACTGGATCCCCTTAGAATGACACCAGAAGCTTAGCCAGTTGTTGAAGTCAATCATTTTGTCCTTGTACTGAGGTATCATTCTGGACGATGGCAGGATGCTACTCAGGGCTAGGGTCATGTACTACTAGGCTAGGCTAGGATCATGCTACTAGGCTAGCGTCAGATGAGTGTTCTATTGGCCAAGAACATTCATCTATCTACCTACTTAACTGACTAAACTAGTTAAAAAAGAACTCTTGTCCATCTACATACTTAACTAAATAAACTACTTGAAACTTCAACAAGGGGTCATTATTTCTTCCACAGGAAAGGTATCAGAGAGACAGAGAAAGAGAGAGAGTTTCCTAGATTTGCTAGCTACATTGATTTTGTCTGGACTAATCTCTTGTAATCTGTTTCTTGTTAGTCTTGTCACTCTCTGGGTCACAGGTGGGGTACCAGACTTGACTTGAACCTTCTGGATTACCTCTCTTTTCTATAAATTTAACAATTCTGTCATTAATAATAAGATTTTTTTTTAATTCAATTGCCTTCAGCACATTGTTTTTGATAGTTTGTGCTGTATCCTCTCTCTGCATTTCTACATTTTCAACAAAAATGTCAGCTTCCTCATTATTATCCTGCACACATACAAATTCTCTGAAACACTCTTATTCTGCTTTTCTCACATTCTCAGAAAATTATTTTTGCCACTGCACTGACTACAAATGTGATTTAATGCAAACAATTCTGCCCTCTGTACCGAAAACCACACCTAGAGCCTATAGCTTTTATTTTTAACAATGTAATGGCTCCTGAATGACATTTTGAACATCTCAGAGCCCTCAATGTCATCATCGTCATCATCACTGCTATTATTATTGTTATCATCATCATCATTATCATTACTACACTTTGTCTGCTTCATTTTTAATCAGTCTTTTAATTTTACACACTTTATTCTCTTGATTTATCTATTTAATTGCATCATACTAGAAAGTTTGCTTACTTTAAACATACCCAATGCTTTACCCAAAGTCAAATCTTATTGTGTCAACAATCTGCCACTTTCATGGTCATTTTTAACACCACAGACTATTCTATATTTGATTAATGAATCATGTGGCATATTAAATTCACAGACTTTTGCTCAATTGTTTACTCATGCAAGAAAGGCAATTGTTGCAGTCAAAACCAAACAAATAACCCAAGAAAGCCTGCACCATGCAGAAATATTTCAGCCAAAAAGAATAAACAATGGATTGCAAGTAAAAGCAAAAAAGTTTAATTTAAAATCAGATAAGCGCTTTCATCCTCCAAAGACAGACTTCATCAGAATTAATGTTGCAACCAAAGCATAGCATGTAGACAGCATATTCAAAAATCCAAAATGGTGAACTTAAAGCAACATACATTAAAATTATCAAATTCAGTATATTGTATAATAAGTCATTTAAAAAAATGTTACAAAGTTAACTGAAAACCACAAAGTGGTAATACAATAAATAACCATCTGTTGTTATAATTTAGCAACTCTCATTTCCAATTCTGGAAAAATAGAAACATGGTCATTTAAATCAGGTAGTAACACCACATTTAACCTGAGCTGTCACCATAGCTCACTATATTCAGTTTTATTCTCTCAGTCACCACCCCTCCAATCTTGACTTACTGTTTCCAAAATCATAAATTGGAACCCCGTATAACCATCACAAACAATAGAGTGTTTATTCGGTCTAAAAGGGAATTCCCAAAACTTTTATGTATTTTAGGTATCCCGAAAATAGTAGGTGTAACAGGATGCTGATTAATAAGAAAATTGTACATATGGTCATCACTCATCACCTGAGAAAACCAATCTTCAATGGCCAAATCACTTTTCATGTGGCCAAGGTTATAAATTTGTCAAAGATATTATTAATAAGAATTGGTGAATTTTACCTCCTAATGCCCACACATTCAACATAGTGGGCAAACAACCTGTTTTGTTTTTAAAACTGCAAACAATTTAAAACGCTTGGTGGAGAGGAAAACAAATTTTAAATCTGATAATCATCATCATCATCTTTCGGCTTTTCCCGTTAGGGGTCACCACAGCAGATCATCTCTTTCCATTTCTTCCTATCCTCTGCATCTTGCTCTGTCACACCAACTGCCTGCATGTCCTCTCTCACCACGTCCATAAACCTTATCTTAGGCCTTCATCTTTTCCTCTTACCTGGCAGCTCCATCCTTAGCATCTTTTTCCCAATATACCCATCATCCCTCCTCAGCACATGTCCAAACCAATGCAATCTCGTCTCTCTTGCTTTGTCTCCAAACTGTCCAACATGAGCTGACCCTCTAATATACTGATTCCTAATCCTAACCATCCTAGTCACACCGAGTGCAAATCTTAACATCTTTAACTCTGCCACATCCAGCTCTGACTCCTGCCTTTTTGTCAATGCCACTGTCTCCAACCCATATAAAATAGCTGGTCTCATTACTGTCTTGTAGACCTTCCCTTTCACTCTTACTGGTACCCATCTGTCACAAATCACTCCTGACACTCTTCTCCACCCATTCCACCCTGCCTGTACTCTCGTCTTCACTTCTCTTCCACATTCACCATTACTCTGAACTGTTGATCACAAGTACTTAAACTCGTCCACCTTTACCAACTCTACTCCCTGCATCCTCACCATTCCTCTATCCTCCCTCCTATTTACACACATATATTCTGTCTTATCCCTGCTGACCTTCATTCCTCTGCTCTCTAGAGCATATCTCCACCTCTCCAGAGTCTCCTCAACCTGATTCCTACTCTCACTACAGATCACAATGTCATCTGCAAACATCATAATCATAATGAGAAATTTAATACAGGAACACATAAATAAATATATATATATATATATATATATATATATATATATATATATATATATATATACATATGGTTCCCCTTTATAATCTCGAAATACTGAAATCTGGAATTTCAGTATCTCAAGACCATAAAGGCAAATTTTTAAAATTGCAAAAGTGCATAATCGTGAATTTGAATATCTCGAATTCGCGGTTATGGCTTTATGTTACATTACGTGCGCTGGCTTGTGTGGATGGTGTCCAGTGTTGTGTGTAGATTTAGGTGTGATTTAAGGTAAGTGAGTGTTTTGTAAGGGTTTTGGGTGGGAGTTTGGATGTATGTGAGTGTGTTTGTAAGTTGTACGTGTGGGTTAGGGTAGGCAGGTGAAAGTATGAGTGTGTAAGTGTTGGATGTGTTGGTGTTTGTATATGTGTGGTTGGTGTGTGTGTGTGCTCAAGGGACTGTAGAATGTCTGGGTGTGAGTTTGCTGTCTTTTCCTGTTTGTGCGATCTCAGAGTTAGTGTGTATATATATATATATATATATATATATATATATATATATATATATATATATATAAGTAGGGGGTGTAGTTTAGGTGTGTTATTGTGTTTGTGTATGTTCTGTGTTTGATTTGTTGTAGTGTGGGTAGGATGGTGTGTTAATGTTCACGATTTTGTTTTTCGTGGTTTTGGGGTATCTGGATTTTGAGTGTTCACCTTTATGGCCTCGAGATACTGAAATTCGAGATTTCAGTATTTTGAGATTATAAAGGTGAACCATACACACACACACACAAACAAAAGCAGCAACTTGAAATATATTATTTTGGCCATTTGTCCCTTAATTATCATCCTAATTTAACACCAGATGGGGATACACAGAAAGTGATTTCCTTTTTTAATGTGGTGTAGAGAGACAAGTACGATTTCTTGATATGATTTATGTATCACCACATCCATTTGTCTTTAATGTTTATTGTGCACTGCTACCTAGTTAACTTTAAGCATTAAGCTTTGGATGCAACTTATTTCTTTCTTAAATAAAAAGTATGATAGAATTTGTTTCCTTATGAATGATTTTTGTTTACACCTTCATTGAATCGATAGGTTAGAAAAAAGCACTAAAATGCATCTCTGAGCATTTATAACTCCATGTTATATGGGTGCCTAATGACCACTAGACCTCCAGCTTAATTTAGTTATTACATTGTATTTGTGGTCAGTTAGGGTGTGTTAAAATGATTCTGGAAAACCACACTCGAAGAGCAAGACTGATTTTTTTCCATTCATCATGATTTTTACTCAGGCCATCGTTAAATGAAAAGGTTGTTTAAAAATTGTAAAATACACCTCAAAGTATCCAAACTCCCAGCTTAATGCAGTTATTTCCACTTCATTATTACAGTGCAGTCTTGGTCAGTTAGGGTGTGTTAAAAAGGATTCAGGAAAGAAACAATGTTGATGAGCAGGACTGAATTTCTTCCCTTAATCATGATTTTTGTTCAAATGTAAAATGCACCTCAGAGTGTCTAGAATCCCAGCTAAATGCAGTTGTTTCATACATAGTTAGGTAACACAGTAGTGCCTAGTTAAAATGTGTTGAATTAATACAGGAAAAAATGAAGACTAGGACAAACTGTGGAAAAAGGAAGGAAAAAAGTAATCTGGATGGTGGTAGACCAGAATGGGGGGCACTGGTGGTGTCTATGTGTGTGGGGGATGTGTGAAGCTTTTTCGCTAGAGCATCAGTTGACCAAAGCATGCTGTCATACCGAGGATACTCCTTTTTGGGTCTTAGTTATTTATTTATTTAGTTTACACTAGTTAACCGGGAAAGTCCGACTGGACACAGGTCCATTTTCAGTGGAGGCCAGGGAGAAAAGCTCCAGATTGTTACACATGTTGTTGTTGTGTCTTTCGGCTTTTCCCGGTTAGGGGTCACCACAGCGGAACTCCGGTCCGCTAATGATTGGCAGTAGATTTTTACGTGCAGAGTTGCCGGCCCTGGCGCACAACCTTCAACGAAGGTACGCTCATTCACTCATGTCTCCACACAGAAGACGCTCTAGCTGAGAATCGAACAGGACAGCGTCTTACTGTGAGGCGACAACGCTACCACAGCACCACCACCGCAGTTCTATCTACAGCAGTAAATATTAACAAGCAATGTCAGTGAATATTAAGCTACACATAATACATATATACAGCAGTTGTATTAACAAGCAAACTTATTGCATATTCAGTTAAAGCGTAGTAAACAAACAGCTGAAGAAAATGTAGCTTTTTGAAATAGGTTACATAGAACATAGTTGTGGTGGTTTTAATTTATAATAATAATAATAATTAGAACGTATTGCATTATTATTATAACAATATATTGCATTACTTTCCAGCATGTATATATGATTACTTTGCTCTTTCTGTAGTTTCTTTTGGTCGTTGCATCCTGTTCCCTTATAAATAGATCTTACTGTAGAGCACCTTGATTTGTACTCTCCCACCATACACGTATTAATTTATATAGGTTCATAGGTTCATACTAGGCTATCTGCCCTAGGGCATTTGCAAGCCTAGCCAGACTGTGTTTGGCTTTCGCCACCCATTTTAAAATGAATTTTGCTATGCCCTTTTTCGAGGTTAGTATACTGTGCATCTGTCTAACAGTGACACAGAAGTGATACCCAGAGTAAATCTATGATCTCCCATCCACTCATCAAGATTCCTTTTGAAGAGAGTCAATGAGGGAGTCTGCCTAACCTGGACTGGGATTTTATTCCAGAGTGAAGGGAGCCCCTGGGTTATGAATCCGTCCCTCCAGCATGTCCTATTTATATAGGTTCATAGGTATTTCATAGCTTTCAACCTCTTAATCCCACCCCCCACCCCCAAAAAAATCTGGACAAAGTAAAAAATAATGGGGGGGGGGGGGACAAAACCTCAAAAATAGGGACAGATTTTACATATTTCTCTTATAAACTTAGAAAGTTTCTATAATAAAATGTCTCTTGTTAACATGCATTTTTCTGAAGGATATGAAGTCTGAAATTCAAATGACTGTCATTTAGCGGATTCAGTTTTCTCGCTGATTTGCCACAAAAATCCAGAAATCATAAATTTTATCAGGAACAGAATATGAGGTGGAAATTTGGACAGTTGACAAGTATGACTCATTTTAAGGGGATTCTGTTATTCACGATTACAAAACCTTTCAGTTCTCCTTTATACTTCCCGGACTACTTACTGTCCATTTTCATCACACCGCCGCTTTTCATTGCATGTTTTTTATTGAAATCGCGCCGTTTTTTTATCTATTTCCAACTTTTTCAGTATCTGTGACTGTGATAAGCACAGCATCCCCCCTCCCCCCTCCGTCCCCCCATCACTGCAATGAACATACACAATAACGATAAATACAGACTGAAGTCTGCAGCAACAAAAGACTATGTGTACACATGCGCAAATACAAGAAACTTCGCGGGGCAAGGTGCATTTCAATTGGGTCACTTTAAAAGTGGGCGTAACTACGCAGAGCTAAGGAAGACCAATAAGGTAGTGGAGGGCTGATCGTTAAGGGGAAGCAGGCGAGATCATATTGCTGTGATTGTGAATGAACGTAGGCGGCCCCCAGTGGTAGGCGGAGTTAGGGCAGTGATGACAGACTGAATAGGAAATGCCACGTGATAATACCGGATTGACAGTTGGCGTATAGCTTTAGTGTCTGGTTTAGAGAGACGTTTAGTTATACAAAGTGTGGAAGGACGAGGAAACAGGGTTTTTGGAAACAACCGTGGTGAAGAAGACAGAGGGTCTCTTGAAGAGGGGGATGCGTGCAATGCACCAAGTGTGGAGAGCGGCCCGAGGTCGGCAGCAACGGGGGTGCCACTTTGCAGCCTCGGCTAGTTTAACTGCTGGTGCTCACTTTGTGTTTACCTTCCGTTAGAAAGTAGCGGACGAAAAGTGGAACTGTATGTTTTTTGTGCTTGAAACACTGACACTACGTGGGGATTTGCTTTGGGCACCAGGAATTGTGTGCATCACTGTTGACCAGTGGCAATTGTGGGAATCGTTAGGGAGAGCTGGCATCGGTTCTAATAGCAAGAGGTTATCTGTAGTCTGCATTGTCTGTAGACAAGACGATTAGAGGCGGCAGACTGGAGGTTGCCAGTACTGAGCAGTAATTACAGTTTTCCGTCGCCGTTGCAGGCTTGCAGGGGTCGTGGGGTTAGATGCCCTGGATCACCAGCCAGCCGTATATTTGGTGTCCCATTCCCAGAGTACACTATTAGTTTTTACAGCTGCTACTCGAACCCCGTTGTCTTTGCTGTCCAGTTTGTCTAATTCATTGAGTTGTAAAAGGGATAGACGTGTTAGGTCCTGTATTTCTTTTTACTGGATCCACTGATTGCTGAGACTACTGGGTTACTGCTGACTAGCTGGCACGTTGAAAACATTCTTTGTCTCCGGCTAACATCATCACGGGGTACATCAACTAGCAATAGCAGCTCCAGATCTAGAATTGAGTTAAAGGTGAGTTGCAAAAAAAGTACAGTTACCTGCACTTTTCACTACAAACAAACAAACAAGCCTAGCTGATCCAGATTTTCCAGAAATTCCCCGTCTTCTACCTCAGTTTTTATTGCTTCGTCCCTTTTAAAAGTGGTTGTTTGTGACACTTCATTAAGAGTTACAGTAAATCGGACAAACGTGATGATGTAAATCCTGAAGCCCTCATAAAAATAAAATTTGCATTTTATTTATAGTCTTTGGCCCTCATTATTTTTTGCTTTGTCCCTTATTACTGGGCAGTGAGATTAAGACTCGGGTGCTTACTTTTGGCGATTATTTCAGTTTTCATTATTCTAGATTGGAATTTCTGTTTAAATCAGAATTCGTCTTGGCTGGAAATTTATATTTTGAGAAATGCATATAATTGCTATAATATAGGGAAACTGTAAACAGCATGTAAACACTTAAAGTGAGATAGGCTGCATTTATTTGCTGCAGGACTTGCACAAACTTCAGTGTACTGAACTGTATTGCAGCTTCTAAATGAATCTAATCAATAGGGAGTAATGCAAAAAAATGCATATTGTGAGGCTACATCATGAAGGATTTTAAAAATACTTTTGATATTGTACGATTACAATTCCAAGTCACTGTCACTTAATAAATGCTGTAGTAATTGTACCATATATTTATGTTTCTTGCTTTGCTAGCATTTCTGTGTTAATTCACTGTTTACATTTCTTAACATTGTTTGTATTTTCTGCGTAAAGTCATGGAAGTACTTGAACACTGCTATTCCAGTTACAGGGTAGTTGATAGTATAATGTGCCCTCCTGGTCTGTCATTTTTTTGCTATCCATTCACAACAGCAACATGATTTCTCAAGGTCTTGCCTCTTATTTTAGCTCTGCCTGTTTGTTGTGTAGGAATGTTTATTGGGCGGAAGCTAGAAACAAACTACACCCCTAAACATTTAAAGAACATGAAGGATACCTTTTGTGTAACATATATATTGAAACTACACGTTTAATGAAAACAAGTAATTTTCTTTTCATGTTTTTTTTTTTTTTGTGGGGGTGTTGTGATAATGAAATAATACATTCAGTGGTGGGAGTACATTAAAAATGACTAGCTGGTATGTCACAGAACTTGAGTTTTTTTGTGTGTGTAATTGATCTAACTGTATTCTATTATTTGTATTTCTTCACTATTTACATTTTAGTCAGAAATAGCTCAAATGTTGCTCTCTGGCTCTTTGCTGGTTGGGGCTTTGCGTGATGGCTGTTGCTGAGGTGTTTTTTTTTTTTCCACTGCTAGGTCTTGCTGATAGTAGGTGCTGCAGCCTTCATTATTTCCACCAGCACCCCTTGTAATGCACTACTACATCTATTCCAGCAAACCATTCCTTCACTTTTGATATTAAGGCCTTACTGATGGGCTGAGATCATGTCCCTGTTCTTTGGTGATGTTCTAAACAAATGGACATTATACTAGTGTCTTGTTGCTGTCACTTCCATGCATTAAATGTCTGATCACTGATGTGTTATGTGTTAAGCTAACCCTATGGTTGCCATAGAAACCTTTGTCTTTCCTGCATGTCTAGCTTGTCCTTCACTGGAGGTTTACACTTGTTACGCCCCATTGTAGGTTTCCTAAGTTCTTGTTTTAAATGTAAGCATTTTTTATGATATTGTTTACATTACAGTGTTGTGTATTGCCTGTAGTTACTTATTCACACTGCAACTACTTTTCTGCAGCTTATGTGATACTTTATGTTGCACTAATGAATGTTTAACTCTGAGTCTACCCCTTAAAGCCTCATTTTATGAGACTAACTACCGTGTTCTAAAGCTATATTATTATGTAATAAAGTGCTGTATATTCTTGGGTAGATCCACTAGCAAGAAAATAGATAAATATAAATATCTGGTCAATCTATTTAGATTGTTACATTGTCTGAATGAACCCATGGGATTATCAAAAATGTTGTTAAGTCCCTTATGTGGTCATTTCATTTTCAAAAAATAAACACTTAATTCAGACAGCCCATTTCTTTAAATGCAAGCTGGCACAGTAGCTTGAGTAATGCATAGACAGACCGACAGTCATACCTCTCAACCTCTTAGACCTAGAAGTCTGGACAAAGACCCAAAAGTGGGGACAGTTTTTGAAATATTGCTCTTACAAACTTAGAAAGTTGATAAAATAACAGGTTTTGCATTAGCAAGAATTTTCTGAAGGCTATGAAGTCTGAAACTTAAATGTCTGTCATTATTTCCTAACTTCAGTCTTTAATGATTTGCCACTAATTTGCAAGAGAATTACAATTTTATGAAAAGTGGGAAAAAATTAGTAAAAAATCTGGACATTCTGTGAAAATCTGTACAGTTGAGAGGTATGCCGACAATTCTAGGTGCTGAGGGTACTTGGCGTGCAACTTTAAACCTCTCCAGATCTCCAAAGCTCACAAGTACAATCCAGTTAGCAACCTATTATGTTTTTTTATTCTTAGAAAGAATTAAATACATTAAGTAATGATGATAAGCAGAGCTGAAGAAATTGCAAGTATGCTGCCTTGCAAAGTGGGAACAGCAGTCAAATTGCCGTCAGTGTGAATCTGCCAGGCATAATAATGTTGTGCATGTTTTGTACTGGGCAACAAGGAGAGGGAATTGTGTACAAGATATTTCGTGTCCAGGTAGGTTTGGTGATAAAATAATTTCTACAAAGAGTCCATCCATCCAAAACTCGCTTTGCCCTATTTCTGCACATGGGGTCGCGGTGTCACGTCAACCGTGACAGTCTTATAGAATCAAGGTCACCCCACCAGATGGCTGGCCCTGCTGCAGTACTTCTTCCACCCCACACACTCAGTCACTCCTATGGCCAATTTACAGCGTCCAGTCCACCTACTGTATGCCTTTGGAATGTGGGAGGAAACCCACGCAAAAATGTGGAGGACATCCAGACTCCTCACAGATGGCACTCTAGCCGAGACTCGAACCAGGGAACCTGTTGCTGTGATGCAACAATGCTATCCACTGTAGCATTGTTAAACTTCGTAATAATCTTCTAAAAGACTTTCTGTGGATGTCATTTTTTAACAGTGTGTTGAATATGTCAAGCTTTGTCAATTATATTCATTTGCGGTGGTGGTTAAGGATATGGGTTTTCTTGGCTATGTTTCCCATGTGAGACTTCATCACCTTTCATCCTGTAACTTTTTTATGTTCAGAAATAACAGATATAGGGTATTTATCAGTATCTAATATCATGTTTTTGTTTTTATGTTTGAATCTGTTGCATAACAAATGTATTCTGGGTTGATGACAGCCGTTTGATAGCTGGACTACAAAGGAACACCAGTATTGGGGAGAGGCTGATGAAATTGAGACAGAGTGGTTGAGGGCTGCATAAATATGCCTTGTTTTAGGAGTGGGAATTGGATGCACTGAGGAGGCAGACACCTATGGTGAAATATTTATGAACACCAGTATGTGGTTTATTGTGGTTTTTTTTTTTTTTTTTTTTGGTGGGGGTATATTATATAGCGGTGCTTACAGTTAGGTGGTTGATCTATGCACTTAGAAGACCTAACTATGAGTAAGGTTGTTAATGGGCGAGCTTTCAGAATGGAAGTAGCTTGAGGTTAATTTCCTGATTTAAGCACGTGCCTTCGTTGAAGGTTGGGCGTCGAGCTGGCACCTCGGCGTTTCGTAAAAAAATCTACTGCCAATCATTAGCGGACTGGAGTTCCCCTGTGGCGACCCTTTACCGGGAAAAAGCCGAAAGACCAACAACAACAATTAGCTTGGTTATGATCTGTGACTCTGCTATAATCCTCTGTTTTGAGGTCTTGCTTGCATAAAAAGAAAGTCTTACTAATTGTACTTAACTGGTAGGTATTGCTAGGAACACACAAAAATTCAGTTGCAATTATTCCGTCCTTAATTTGCTGCACTTAATATGCTCCATATACAACAAAGAGTTATGATCTAATAAACACAGCTTCATTTTATGTACAGTTCAAATCCATTTCTTGAACACTCTTAACTGATCAGTCATAAGCTTGTATGTAACATATACACCGGATGTGGCTGTATAATGTCTTGTGTGTTTATAATGTGTGTGTGTGTGTGTGTGTGTGTGTGTGTGTGTGTGTGTGTGTGTGTGTGTGTGTGTGTGTATCCCTGGATTTTAAATATGGTACACATGGCACAAGGGTAAGTTTAGGTGAGTGTCTGTGTTTGAATACAGATCATCTTTAACAAATCCACCTATTACTTCATTGATGGATACAGATCCCTATCAGTGTCTCCCAAAGATTATGGAAATTGTTATAACACTACTGAGACATTAAATATCTTCTTGCTAGGGGACTTCAATTACAAAAGAATTGACTGGTATGCTTACACATCTAAAAGTAATAATTCTCATAATTTCCTAGACTTTGTTAATACCACTGTGATGGAGTAAATTGTAAAACTACCTTCCAGTGGCTGCAACATCCTTGACCTGGTCCTTACTCACCTAGGCCCTACCTGTACCCCCACCCTGCATCCCCTCATCCCTGGTTAAATCTGACTACAGATTGGTCATCATCTCTCTGTCAGGCCTAGTTATAGTACCCCATCAGCAAATGAGAGACCAGAGTAAACCTTCTTCAGGTTGTAGAAGCCATATGCAATATTCCCCAAAATTCCTTGCAAATATACCTAACTGAGAGGCTGCTACATTTACATTGACTTTTGCTAGCAACCTTGGTAGCTACATAGAAAAGTCAGTACACACCCTAAATAAATTGGTAAATTCAAGAATAAACCTCTATGGTGGGAATTTGGACAATAGTAAAAAGCTGCAAGAAGTGCCCATCCCCTACATCAAGGCCACCACATGTTAGCAATAATGTCCAACATACACCGAGTACATTCTTCATAATATCACCTTATGGTCTGAGGATGTAGCCAGTATATTAGCAGAATAAAATAGCATTAAATTTACTCTACTTTGCACATTGTTTCTCCTACTGTCCATGAAAATGTATTTTCCCCTGAAATCACCTTGAAACAATTCTTAGAACCCATGTCAGATGCTAAAATAACATTTGGTGTATTTTAAACTTGGATGTTTCCATCTTTGTACGATATTGTTGTTTTCAGGGGGGGAATGGATATGCTGGTTGTTCGTCTAATATAAGTCTTCTTGGAGTTACTTTTTGATACAAATAATGTAGTGACAACTTATTGAAAATTCTTTTTTGTAAATAAACATTAAAAGATTGCTGGAGAGGGTATAAATTGGTGGCTGTGGAAGATGTAAGAAATAAAACTGAATCCACTGCATTTAAGCGAGGTAAGGGGGAGATCAGAATGTAGTAGCTGAAAAATGTTTTGGTGGATGGGAGACTCTGTATTACAGTTTATTTCTGTTTTCTAAAACTGGTTTAATAGTTATGGCTTTTAAATGGACTGTTGATAAGCCCATCAACACTGGGGTTGTTGTATTGTGATGAGTTCAAGTATTTCTTTTGGACTACTGTATGGAAACCATTTGATGGGTTGTTGGTATCCTGTGGGGGATGTTTGCAGCTTCTGAGATATGGTTTCATAGCAACTTTGGTAACAATGTATTCTTAGTTAATGACAAAGAAAGAGATGAGGAAGACTATGGCATCCTTATATGTGCATCACTGACATGTTGTATGAGGGGCTTCCAGAAGATCTTAGGGTTACTTCTCAGATAGTTCCATTTTTTTCTAAGATATGGGGGTAGAGATTGATCAGAGATCACTGATGTTGTGCCTTCTGAATAGCTGGAAACATGGCCTGTCAGGACCACTTGAGTCACTTTTCAACTATAGCCTCAAAACTGGCTCTGTACCACAGGAATGGAGGACTGTAACTTATTCCACTTCACAAGCCTACACTATGAAGCTATGCTGACAGAAGATCAAGTGGTAACAGAGTTTATTGCACTTTTTTATTTTTCTGCATCTTTGCCTTGATGTTTATTGGTAAAATTTTCAAGAGCTTCAAACTCTGCATTTCATGGCCACACTTCTACAATTCATTTTGGGAGATAATGATAGTAATGGGATTTATGAATGAAAACCAGACTCTTCCATTGGAAAACGAGGTGTGAGGTGCATATAGAAGTAATTTCTACTATATAGAATACATGCAAATTTGTTATTTGAAAACTCAAAAGACAGACTTTATCTGGCTGCCTTGTAGAAATGCATTGACATTAGGATGCTTTGTAACCTTTTTGCTTTTGTAACACAGAAGTAAAATAGTTGTAATGTGAGTTGATATTTAAATGAAACTGCACATACTACAGAACACTAGATATTCTGAGGAATTGGATGGTGTCAGATCTGCAGGACCTTTCTTTGTCTAGACATAGGCATTGTGTGCGTACAGATAATCCCATACTCCATATTTGAAAGTTTCTTGGTAACCTTTATACACGTTCTACTCTTTCTTATTAGTGGCTTGCGAGTTCCACTGTTGCTGCTTGCCTGAGGATGCATGTCTTATCACACAAGCCAGCCCTCTGTGCCACACTGCTGTGCAGGCTGAGCTCACTAGGCTGGTCCCAATGGGTGAGTGGAAGCACTGTTGGAATGATGTCTGGCTGTTTTTTAAGGCTAATCAAACATTTAATTCTACTCTTTGGGGTGACAGAGCATTAGAACACCTTTCAGATTGCTTTCTTTTGAGCATTAGAGACAGTAAACAGATCACATGTATTGCATATTTCCTGTGCTGTGTCAGTTGTAATGCTGTATCTTTTCCACTGCTGTGACCAGATATAACTATAAAGCTTCTCCGATGTCATAGGAATGGAGGAAGCCTCATCTCTGGTGTCTCACATGTTAAATAAATGTGTGCTCCTAATCCATGCAGTTCATTGTCTGCTATATCCGTGCTGTATACTGTCACCCCACTCTTGTTAATGTCCTGTCTTGAATCTTTAATGTACTAATACTGTTACTGACCTTCATGTTGTTAGCTTGGCTGTAACCTACTTGTTTAGTCATTACATAAAATATCCTAACTTTGACAGTTTGGACACATTGCATATTATGTCTTACAGATTTTTTGTGCCTCTTGGTTAATTTCATTATTAGGATATAGGTTCAAGGTTCAGTATTTCAAACTGTTGTCTATAGTCTGCTTACGTGAAATCGTTATTCGTGTTACTTGGCAAAGTTCTCCTTCTTCATATTTAAACCAACACCTGGTGCATTTGAAGCCTCCTTACCTGTACTCGGAGAGATTCTCATTCAGACTTTTGCATATGTGGTTGCATTATTTTCTCAATGTATCTGTGTAACTCTTAACATCCTGGCTTCGTATTCTGTGTTCAGTCGCACGGTTTGTTGGTCCCGCTTGCCATATTAAATTATGGGTGTCTTCTGTAAACCCATGAGCTTTAAAGTTTGTTTGTTTGTGTCTTTCGGCTTTTCCCGGTTAGGGGTCGCCACAGCGGAACTCCGGTCCGCTAATGATTGGCAGTTGATTTTTACGTACCGGCTTGCCAGTCCTGACGCACAACCTTCAACGAAGGTACGCCCATTCACGCATGTCTCCACGCAGAAGACGCTCTAGCTGCGAATCGAACCAGACAGCGTCTTATTGTGATGCGACAACGCTACCGCAGCTTTAAAGTAAAATTAAAATTTAAAGTAGAATTGCCAGGGTACTCTAATCTGGCTTGATCCTTGCCTACTGGAAAAACTGGGGACAGTGGTTAAGAACTAGACTGTCATGATTTAAACTTCACTTGGCAGAAAGAAACACTTTTTTGAGTTGTCCTCTGGTTATCAAGTTATTTATTTTTTTTTTTTCAGATTGATTGTATCATGTGTTTCTCACTCCCCTTTGAGGAAAGTAATGCATCCCTCTTTCACTCATTCATATCTTTGAAATAGTATATTATAAAGTGGTAATAGGTAGAATTTACCAGAATATTAATTATTAATTTGGTACCTCTTTAACACATTAAAATGTTTGTGCAGAGCTATACATAAGTGTCCTTGTTACGGCAGTTATGCAAACTCATTTCTTGATCCTTTCATTTTAATCTATGAAAGGTCCAGTGTATTACCTGTATTAGCATAGCACTGCCCGTTTGCAGCAGTTTTCAAGAGAAACAGGCTAAAATGTCCTGTTATTAATTTGAAGATTTATGATTATTTTCATCGTATTATGACTCTTTCTTTTTAAAGCTATGTACAGAGAGGTAAACATTTAGAATATCTTGTTTCCTGTGGTAACGTGTGTTGTTGTACAGAAACTGTCAGTATTATTTCTAAATCCCAGACAAGCTGGTGTTTGAGGGTTACTCGTTGACATGTTATTTTCAATAAACAATTTTATTGCTGGAGTCAGTTTGCAGTATCCTAAGCTTTTAAAACTCCGGCATATTGTGGCATGTTGGAACCAGATTCTGATATGACTCTGGTAACTCCGAATCTGTCGGTAGGAATTGTGTCATTATCACCTTTAGGATGATAGGAATTAGCCCATCTCACAAAACATTTCCAGACTACTTTCCTTCCCCATTGCACTCCTTGTTACTTACGACCCAGCTCTAGATCTTTTTAGCTAAACGTTAAAGTAGGTAACTAGAAACAACAGCCTGAGGCTATATTGCAATTTAGAATGTTTTCTTGTAGAGTTTGGTTCAGTTCCATTACTTTTCTATTCGGGTTTGTCTGCAGAACAGTTTGTTTGTTTTATTTCCACAGTGGATTATTTGCTGTCAGTTTCATAATTTTATTCATATAGACTTCCTTCCCTTTTCCTTGTTGCCACCTTTTTGCTCTAGCTTTAAACTGTTTACCTTAGCCTTTTATGTAAGCATTTGGTTTTACCCTGTCACTTGTTTGCTGCTGCCTCATTGAAATTTGGAGAAGAGTCAGGAGTTGCAATCTTTCTAAAAGTGTAGATATGGTCCAAAAAGCCCCATGCAGGATAAACAATTGTTTAAAATGTATTTGAGAAGAAAATAAATTCCCCTATAAGATAAATAGTAGTTATTTAAAATGTCTTGGAGAAGCTCATTTCACAGAGAAGTGCAGCATTTCTTCATCCTTCAAATGCTCCACTGTTAAGGAAAGAAAAGATAGGTTAGAATTGGCAAACCTGGGGAAATCCACAAGAGTGATTCCAGAGCTTTCTCTTTCCACTTCAAAACATTTTGTTGAGCAACAAGATAAGCTTGCCTGTTGGAAATTTTGTTGCTGAAAATGCTGTTTCATTACTGTGCGGGGTTGGCCTTAGCTAAACTCCTTTTTCTGTATTACGTATTCCTTAAGTTTAATTTGTACAACTTTACTCTTTGAAAGCCTTAATTCATTTCTGGTCTCTCAAACTTCTTCCGTTTTTCACAGACAATACCATAGTGGTGTAGTACATAAAGAATCAGATCCAGAGTTATGGTGAGTACCTATAATCAAAAGAAACAATAGCATTTTTACAGCTTAGTGTTACATTTATAAAATAAAACAAGATTTTTGTATTAATGGTAACGTGTGATACACCAAAATGCTGCCAGCCCAGCTAGCCGGAATTTTGTAAATAATTATATGTCACTTGAAAATATTAATATGATTTATATAGAAATGTGACACTTTCCAGCTAGATAACATTTTGTAAATAATTCTATATCATTTGTGAGTAGTAACATGATGTGCATGTTTGCCGTAATATGATTTGTATGCTTGCCTTAAAATGTAAGAAAACTATATGTTCTGCACTGAGGTTTAAGATTGTAACCACAGTGCTACCCTGTTGGAAAAGAGCAGACATGTATAAACAATAAGGTAATTACAGGTTTCCAAGGTAATTGTTTTACGAATTTCAGTTTCAGGCAAGCTTCTAAGAGAGAATTGTCAGCTTCTGAGAGATCAGTATTTTTAACAGAGACATAATTTAAGTTCCTGCTAGCCTGGGAAACTAGGCAGAGGTGACAAGAATGATATAATCTGCGATGATTCAGCGGTAATGTGTATTATTAATTTAAGAACTATCTCGGAGAGAAAGTGAGTGCATTTTGTATTTGTCTCTGGATCTGGACACATCCATTTAGCATTTGTATCTGCCTGGCTCTGTAAGTAATTTATTTAGAATTTAGTTTCTCTTAGAGATAGATAGGAATATAGCAAGAGTAGTCTAGATGTTTTCTGTATTTATGTGAGATTGTTCTGCAATGTTGTTTTAAAATATTTTCTGTGATTCTAAACTCTCTTGTCACTGTCTTGAGTTAATGAGTATTGTCTTGTGCTTTTATTATTAAAAATATTTAAACCTTTTAATTGTGGCTGGTTTTGTGTAGAGATATTTAAGCTCTTAAAGTGCTTGCATATGTATTTGGTAATACTGTACAATCCATTCCAATAGCCTTCAAGTGTGACATTGGGCACCCTTTTTAAGGGCCTTTATAGTAGCTGATAAGGGTGGTTGGTGGCAGGTGGTACTACCATATAGTCTGGGCAGAAGGGGGGCATAACTAGTGAATATGTGCCAGCCTTCCCCAGGAGTGTTTGTATGTAAGTTACATTTCAAAGTAAGTGTGTGTGTGTGTCTGTCTGTCTGTCTGTGAGCGTGAACTACTTGGGCAGGGACACAAAGCACTAATTGGGCAGAGCGGGTGCTAGAGGTCCTGGCTTGACTACTTGGCTGAGATCTGAACCCTATAGCTGTGTCAGTGGGGAGTCTTACTGGGATCTAGAGAGAGAGGGAAAAACAGCCCCAGACTGACTGTGATCTCTGTGTGCTCTTAAGGGGAAATTGTACTTTACTGTGTGTGTGTACCTATCATCCTCCCAATTTGCACGTCCTTCACTGGTGTTAGTGGTAAGGATTGAGGCTCCTTGATTACTGCACCAGTGCATGGCCGTCACAGCATGATTGTTGAGAAGCTGTAGTTTTTGGTGCAAGTAATATAAACAGTACTGAACTGGGCACTGTGATAAGACCGAGATCTTCCTGCTTGCATATTAAAGAGGATGAAGTTTTCTAGTTGTAATTCTTTTTGTGGTGGCCAAAATACAGAGAAAAATAGTTTTGTAAGAATCACTCATAAGTCTTGGTGTAAAGGAAATTGTTCATTACTGCATTAACGTCTTGCAAAGACTTTGCTGCTTATACGCCAGTGTTATGATGTAGATGGTTTAGTACAGGGTTTAGTACAGTATCTGAAGTTGCTATTATTCTGTTTTTTTGGAGTTTATCTCCCGGGCCTCTACTGAAAATGGACATATATCCAGTTGGACTAGCCCGGTTAACAAATGTAAAATAAATAAGACTCTTAAGCCTTCTCATTCTGGATAATCTGGTAAAAGTATAAGGAATTCTTCAGTTTCTGAAGGTTCCCAGTGTAATGAGCAGGAAGGTGATTGTGAGAAAACAATTTTTTTCTCCTCAGATAACTAATTCTGATTGTTCCTGGGCAAATTTAAATTTTCTGGGACCATATCTAGCTTGACCCATTTGTTTCATTGGGAACATAATGACATTCCAGTTTTGTGGAACAAACAATTTGATTTATTACAACTGGAACTTCCTCATCCTCCTATTCCTCAAGTTTTGGGGATGTTTTTCTTACAACTTGTAGCATGCCTGGCAAATCCATCTGCAGCTAAACATTTGGTAAATGCTAATCTCTCTCCATCTGATAAGGACAGGAAAATCTTTTTTTTGATTTGGGAAAAACTTTATACCTCTGATGCATTTATTTTAGGATTCTTAATTGTTAGACTTGCGTTAGTTTCTTCTTGCTTTATTTGAGATCAGAGAAAAGGTGACCTGTACATCAGCACCCTGACTGGAGAATGAACATTCTCCACCAGGGTGTTAATCTACAGGTAATGCCCCCTGAAAAATGTTAAGCATATTAAGCTGCCGTGGAACTCAGACTGAAAGAAAGCTAATGGCCTCCATTATTTTACGCTCCCCAAGCTGTGCTTTTGCTGGAGTGTAAAAAAAAAAATAGAAAACTGTGTGTGTGTGCGAGTATATGCATTCATGAACTTGAGAATGAGGTCAGTTGAGCCATTATTTTACACTTATTAAGCATCACTTTTGCTGTTTAACAAGTGTGCATGAGTGTTTGCGTGCTTGTATGCACAAAAGCAGAAGTGTGTGGATGTGTGTGTTTGAGTGTGAAGAATAAGAGCGATCGAGCAGTGGCAGCAGCAGTTAAGAGATTTGCATATCTCTTCACCTCTTGGCTCAAGATATGTGGATCAAGCCTAAAATAAAGGGGGAAAAGTGGTGCAAAATAGGAACATATTGTAAACATTACTGTTAGAAAATCACAAAGTTGCTTAAATAACAGGATTTGTGATAGCATGCATTTTTCTGAAGCACAAGTGTGTGTGTGTGCTCGCAAGCAAGAGAGGGAGAAAGTGGGATTGCTTGACCACTGGTAGCAACATTTAAGAGGTTTGCATACCTCTACACCTCGTAGCTCAAGAAATCTGGATAAAACCTATATAAAGGTAGAACAAAGACTCAGAAATACAAACAGATGTTGCATATTGCTCTTGTAAAAGTAGGAACTTGCTTGAATAACAGGATTTGTGTTAGCATGCATGGATTATAAAGTCGGAAACTCACAAGTATATCATTATTTAGTAATGACTTCAATCTCCAATGATTGCCAACAAACCATATGTTTTAGGAGTAAGGGACCAAAAATGAAGTAAATATCTGGATATTTATGAAGTGAAACTTCTTAAGGCACAGTGTGCGAGTTTGGAGTGAAACAGAAAAGTTAAATGGAAACGGCACTCGGACTCCACCCACAGTGCTGGGCACGTAGTGCGAGTTTGCCTCAGAGAGGTAGTGTGACTTCCATCTCAAACTCTGCCAACACACACACACACAGAAACACACTTGCGCTTCAGAAAATGCATGCTATCACAAATCCGTGTTATTTAAACAACTTTGTAATTTGTAAAGAAGGAAAAGAGTGGGTCGTGGGCAGCAAGTACTGTTCTCATGCTCACAGATGTATCTGATGCCCTGACAGTTATAAAATGCCTTGTAAGAGGGGAGAAATAACTGTCACTGCAGACTTCTAGGCAGTTGATCTGTAAATGTGTACTTCACAGGTAGGACATTGCTTGCTGCTGTAAAATCAGTCATCCTTATCCTCATTAATGTAGTAAATTGAGAAACAGAAAAGAAAGTACAAATATTTTTTGTGGGCGCTGTGCACATACTGTTGCTACTGCCCATATATATATGTATTGTCCTGCTGTCTACAAAAGAAGACCTGTCCCTGAAGATCAGGAGCCTTTGCTCCCATTAACTTCACTGGTAAGAGCTGAGTTAGGCTCCCTCTAGGCAGCCGATCTCTAGTGCTTACTTAAGGTTATAGCAGAACTTAATAGTCCTTGCATTTCCAATCCCGATCCATGGCACGCAGAAGATGAAGAGGAGAAAAAAAAAGAATTTGTGTGGTCGTCACACGCAGTAGAAGTGGAACTTCTTTAAGGAAGTGCAAAGGAAAGCAAATGGTACAGTGCAGTATAAGCTCCTTTGCACTTCCTTACAGAAGTTCAACTTCTGCTGCACATGGTGACCACGCACAATCTATTTTTGAAAATATTATATTTTGGATGTAAAATACTTTCTCCAATACCATTTGCATACACTACAGCAAGTTTGAAATATTAGACAGAGGAACTAAATAAAATGCAAGTTTACAGCCAGCCCGTTCTGTAAGTGTCATAACACTTTGGGTGGGTGTTATTTACACAGTAACACACACCCTGTTGTGCATTATTGCTTTGGTATGAGGAGTATTCTAGCTAATTTTCCTTTTTCTGATGGAAAAATCTTCTTTAAATATCCTGATTTCTTGTGTACTTCAAGTAACCAAACATTCTTTGAAATGTGTATTTGAATTCGCTGATGCCTCTTCCAAAGCAGCTACTACAGGAACTATTATAGGTTCATAGGTATGTACTAGGCTAATGGCCCTTGAGCCTTTAAAAGCCTAGCCCATAGGATTACCCTGGCATCGTTCCACCCAACCTTAGTTCCCAGTGCCTCTGTCGAGTAGAGCCAAGCCTTTAAAAGCCTAGCCCATAGGATTACCCTGGCATCGTTCCACCCAACCTTAGTTCCCAGTGCCTCTGTCGAGTAGAGCCACTCCCTGGGGTGAATTTTCTATTTCCCATCCAGTCATCAAGATTTCTCTTGAAGAGGGCCAGTGAGGTGCTCTGTTTGACATGTATGGGAAGTCTGTTCCATAGCATGGGCAGTCTCTGGGTTATGAACCTGTCCCTCCAGCATGTTCTGTTGAGTGTGGTAATGAGGTTGAGGTCTGTGGAGCGTGTGGTGTAGAGGGATTGGGATTTCTTTAGATGCAGCATTTCTAACAGAGCTGGGTTGGACATGGCTTTGTATGTCAAGCAGAGATCTCCTCTAAGTAGGCAATATGAGACAGAGAATAGTTGGAGTTTTTTGAGTCTGTTCATATAGGACAAATGTTTAAGGCCTAGGATCCTCTTTGTGAGGTACTTTTGTGGCCTCTTCAGTTGTTGCAGGTGTCTAGTGAGGTACATGCCAAATGGGACATTGTACTCAATGATAGGCCTAATGAGGGAAGAGTAAAGGGAGACAATGACCTTTTTTTTCTTCCTGGATGCAAAACCCTTAGTAATGAGATGTGCCACATAGAAGGACTTTCTGACCACAGTGGCAATGTGGTGGTCAAAAGAGAGGTTGCTGTCACCCTGTGTTCCCAGATCTCTTATAACGCCTTCTTTGTTCTGTGGACTACCATCGATGTGGTAATTCATGGGAATTAGGTTTTTCCCAAAGGGGATGATAACACATTTTTTGGCATTGAGCTTAAGGCCATGGTTCTGACACCAGTCGTTGGTCTCAGTGAGGCCTTTCTGTAGGATGTCAACATCATTTGGGGAGTTAATAATGGCTCCCAACTTGCAATCATGCAAACTTTGTCAGCCAGAGTCCCTTCGTGTTGGCCTGGACTACTAAGAAGTAGATACCAAACAGGAGAGGACCTAGGACCGATCCCTATGGGACTCCACTCGTGACTGGTTGGCAGTCTGACTTGGGGTAAGCTACTTTCACACTGTGGGTTCTATCTGTGTGCCAGTTTGCAACCCACCTAGTGATATAGGGGTTGATGCCCAGCTTTTTTCTATGATTCCTGAGTGGGGAATGGTATCAGAGGCCTTGGCCAGATCAAGGTAGGCTGTATGAACCACCATGCCTTCATCCACAGCTCTGGTGACTCACTCAAAGAAGTCGACCAAGTTGAGCAGGCATGATCTACCCTTTACAAAACCAAACTGTGTAGGATCCAGAATTTGGAGATTTCCTATATCCTTGTTTATTAGATCCATGATGACACGTTCCATAGCTTTGCATATCAGACTTGTCAGGCTAATGGGGTGATAGTTCCCAAGGTCTGTAGTTGCTCCTCCTTTGTGGAGAGGGATGACTGTAGCACTGCACCATTCGGTAGGGACAAAGCCTGAGGCGAGGCTGTGATTGAACAGGCACACAGCGGAGGTGCCAGTTCACTCCGTAGTTCATGTAGAACACAGCCAGGGATATTGTCAGGTTCCACAGAAGCTGTATTCTTGGCTTTGGACAGTGCTGTTTTAACCTGTGCAGCAGTAATACTGGGTGACTGGCCATCTACTGGTAGTGTGATTGGTCCTTTGTGGGGGGGTGTAAAGTTGGCACTGAATCTGTCGGCCAGTATATTGTCAATTTCTGTTGGCTCAGTATAGGAGGTACCATTGTGCAGTAGCTCAGAGCAAATCTGGGTATTGCCGTGGATATTCTTTACATAACTATAGAAGGTCTTGTAGTTGTCTTTACTGTCTGCTGAAATTCTGTTTTCATAGCTATCTGTAGAGGATTTGATGAGGTGTATCATCTTTTTGTTGAGGCTGATAAGGGAGTTTTCCAGTCTTGGGACTTCAGCTTATTCCGCATCAGTTTCCTTCTTCTGTTGTAGAGTTTGTTTATGGCAGGGGACCACCAGATTGGCTTCCTTTTTTTTTTGGAGGAGGGCATCTTGGTTCTATTGAGTATGGCGAGATCCATGCATTTGTGTACGTGTTCGTCAGTGCATTGGTATATGATTCGGTGGTCATGTAACTATTCTCTGTTTGCATGGGTGTCGTGAAGTTAGATACCTTTTAGGAGCCCAAAGTTAGCTTTGGAGAAGTTTTCCATGGTGGTTTCCTTTGTGGGGGGGAGGGATGTGGACTTTCAAGGTGATTAGTTTGTGGTCGGATCTAACCTGAGAGGAGCTGACTATTGGTGTAAAGCAACAGTCGCTCATGTTAGTAATGACCGGGTCAAGGATGTTGCTACCTGCTATGAGAGTATTAAGTTGGACCCTAATATTCTCCATGGTGCTTAGGAACGTGGAGTGTGAGTCTTGGGACATGGGTGGGGACCTATAACAGGCTACGACCTGAATCGCTGTCTTACACAGTGTTAGCTGCACCTGAAGTATCTCTGATGCGTTACGTTGGGCTACGAGTCTGGAAGTGTGCGCATCCTGTATGAATATGGAAACACCACCTTCTTTGGAGCTTTGGTCCAAGTTCTGGGGCTGAAAGGTGTGGAATGAGTTATAGCCTGATAGTGCTTTCTGCTGCCTTGAACCAGGTCTCTGCTACAGCACAAATGTCAATGTTCTCCATTTTAAGGAGTGCTTCAAGTGAGTGCATTTTGAGAATTAGACTTCTAGCATTGAGCAGCATGACCTTCAGATCGCATTTGTTTGTAGCTGTTACTGTAGTAATTTGGTCTTTGGAACGTTGCCTAAAAGGCACTATAGGGGTGGCAAGAACATTGGTCAGTATCCAGAAGCCCAGGGCCATCTCTGGCAAAGCATCGAGGCCTGTTAGTCATGTCATCCCAGGCAGACAGATACTGGATCCCCTTAGAATGACAGCAGAAACTTAGCCAATTGTTGAAATCAATCATTTTCTGCTTGCACTGTGGTATCAGTCTGGGTGATGGTAGGATGCTGCTCAGGGCTAGGGTCATACCCACTTGGGCTACATAAAGAGCTCCGCCATATCTCTTTTCATGCAGTCCAGGGAGATACGTCTCAGGTCATTCACACCCATGTGTACAATGACAGAGTCATATTTGTACCTGTTGTTGAGGGACCTGAGTGTGTGCATTATGTGGTGGATTCTGGCGCCTGACATGCAGCTGACTGTTTCACTGTGCCTCATTATTGTGTCACCTATGACTAGTGTGCTGGGTATGCTGTTTTGCCTTATGGGCTTTGGTTGAATGGCACAGTGTTTAGGAGAGTTATGTGTCTCATGATTAGTGTTGTGTTATGGTGGTTGAGTGCATTTCTGCCTTGGAGATCTTTGCTGGTTGGGTAGATTTTTATTGAGACCCTCCGTGGTGGGTGTGTGGTTTTTGTTTTTATGTGAAGGCAGTGCTGGTGTGTATTCTGGAGGGCTGTATATTCCATGTGGTGTGGTGCAAGTGTTGGCCTTCTCTTGACCAGCTACTCCGGTCTTGGCTGGCGAGTGTGTGGCTTCCAATTTGGATATATAAGTATATCTCTCATAAGTCTGAGTGTTGGGAGGTAAGAGGAGAGGGTTGTCTGTGTACATGAGGCAGTTGCTACATTGCTTCAGGATGCCCAAGTTCACCAGGTTAATAGGTGGGAGCACAGGGAATTGACCTTTAGACATACCTGGAGGGGTGGGCATTAATAAGTACTGGAGCTGTTTCCTTGTTGAATGTTTAGTGCTGGTAGCACTTTTGTGCGCTACACTAATTGCTACAAGAAGTCTGGTATGGTAAAGTGCTAGACTAATAGGCTAGTAAAAGTGCAGGAGAGGAGGGAACTAGCAGATCTAAGGGAAAACTGAAATGCAGACTTTGGCACCTCTCAGAAGCTTACAAACAGTCCTGGATACAGCAAATTTGGTATCTGGACTAGACTAGTTACAGGAAAGGCGGGAAACAAGCGCAAAGTGGGCTTTTAAACCAGAAAGTTGAAAGAGAGGGAAAAAACTGCTCTAACCGCCAGTACACTACAATTTCTAGACCAGAAACCACTCCTCTTGTGGTAGATAGGCTACCTAGTGCTTACCACTCCCACTGATGGGCTAGAAGGCTTCCCTCAAACACAAAAAGGCTTCAGGGGCTCAGAAGCTTACAAACAGTTGTGGATACAGCAAATCTGTATCTGGACTAGACTAGTTACAGGAAAGCCAGGAAACAAGCTTAGAATTTTTTTTTTTTTTTGCAGAAAAACAGCACTAAAAACAATTCAAGTGCAGTGCAAGCTAGCACACTTGAGTGTGTAACAATATTAAAGTAATACAGTTTAAAGAAATGCAATTTATTCAAACTGTATTCTGAGCTGAATTCGATTATTGTTTTATTCAATTCTGAACAGTTAAGTACATTTTTTGGCACTTTTTATCAGCTGAGGAGCACACTCAGAACACAAGGATATTCCAGTGAAGTGGAAAGGGAGAAAGGAGAAACAGAAGATAATTCAAGCTTAAGGACCTAAGTGGGTTGGCCTTCTCAAATGTTCTCTTTGTATTAGGTAGAATGAGCTAATGACACTAGACTGGGATAGAGCTGAACAGATGGGACTGGTAGGAGTGTCTGAAATCAAAATATGATCTCACTGTACTTGGTTGAGTGAGCAAATGAGATGGACCCAGGAGAAGTGTTCAAACACAAATTTACAGGAGGGGTGGGAAATTCCAAAGCCACCAAGATTAATACCACAACAAGAACAGGGAGGGAGGGCGGAAACTAACTAAAAAGAGACAGAGAGATCACAGTATTCAGTGAAACAAATAAATAAACAGAAAAATAAAACGCAGTACTATCTCAGCTTGTAATACAGTTGAAGTAGCTGTTTTCAAAATTTACATGAGGATGCTAAAGCTGAACACTTGAATTCCCCCCTTGATTGGGAGGTTGTTTTGTAGTATCTACTGCTGAGGTCCTGAAAAAAAATGTGATGAGAAAGGGAAGCTGATTCAAGGAGTAATTCAGATTTTTCAACCTTCCATTTCTAAGTTTAACAGTTTCATATCTAATTCAAGATCTATGGCTTACCAGTTGTTGCCCCTCTATCAGTGCAAAATACAACTATACTACAAATGATAGAAACTAACACCACTAAATTGTACACAATGCAAAAATGCTACTTTTCATTGTTACAGCTTTCTCTTTGACAAACACTTTCAAGGTACTTGATGGCAAATACTTCCCTTCAGTAGCTAATATGTTTGAAGTACATGATTAATTTTTTTATTTTCCAAATACATGTATTAAAACATTTCACAGTAATCATAGTGCACATTAACACAACTAAAATGGCAGGACACTAAAATAAACATTAAGTTTTAGTAGTACTATTAGCAGACACTAACCAAAATAAATAAATGCAACCCTAACTGTGTACACTATGAACAATGATATACAATGGAATGGGATAGTTAAGCGAGTGATATACACCACTTATCCAGTAATAAAAGTACTGTGTACCCTAAAGGAATGACTGTGCATAAATCTAAATATAAAAGGAGTGTATCTTATTCCTCGAGAAGCAGTGATGCCATCAGACTACAGAGACGTCAGATCTCACTGGCAAGATGTGAAAAAGCTTTCAGTAAGCCAGCCCCTGCCTCGCAGAGCAGTCTTCCTAACTACCATAATTTAAGAAGAAAATGAAAGCATGCCTTATAAATGAATGGCCTAGTTACAATGGTAATCTTCAGAGGGAAAGCAGTACAGTTTCCAGCAGCAAACTTTTAAAAGATGCCTAAGCCCAACCTTTTAAATATGGGTTTAAAGGGAACAGCTCTACCCTAGTAATAATATGGCTTATCATGTGCGGGTGTATGTCTGTGGGTGGGTACTGATATGGGGAGAGGAAGGGACATTATGAATAATTTGTTTTCCTTATATGTAACCTGTATAGATTGGATATTTTAATAACGTCTCTTGTAATTCCTGCATTACTACTGAATGATGAGAATTTATCTGGTGTAGATAATGGCTGCAGTATTAATGTAGTCAATATGGCAGATTATGCAGGTTTATGGAGAGACAAAGCCATAGCTAAGATGCGGTGAAAGGGGTGGCTTCTGTGGATGCAAGCTGTTAGTGTGATTGGCACTGTAGAAGAGGTGCCATATGGTCCCTGCAGGCTGGTGGTGTGGGTGCTTTATCACTATTGTTGAACGCAAGTCCTGAGAACTAAGTGGCCACAATATTAATCACAGCCACGTAAGTGATTTTAAAGACTGTCAGCGTTGTGTGTTTTAGGACCTGTAAAAGGAGATAATACATCTCTTTGCTGCAGTTTCTGTAAGAAAAATAGGAAGGAGCTATTGAAACATAGTAGCTCTTTGGTTGAGCTGGAAGACTTTTAGTTTTTTCTTTTTTTTTTTTGTTCTCAGCTCTGAAGATGGATTTTTTTTTCTTTGTTTGAGAGTTGGATTGCCACAGCTACAGCTCTGTGAGGCTCTAGCTGTATATACTTTTCACACCACTTACACTTGATGTTCGATTTTGTTTGTATCTACACCATACTGAGTTAGTACAATAGCTAATTTTATTTTTCTTTGCTTGCCAATGAATGTGGCCATTCTCTTGTAGAGATTTCCCAGATCATGGATCCATAGAAACTGCATGCAAATTTCATATATAATTGGATCAGTGTGCAGCAGTTCTTTTAACACACTACTCTCTCTTATTAGATTACAAACATTATGTCAATTATTTTTCCGCACATACACACAGAAAAGGATCAGAAGTGCAAGATCTCCTCAGGAAAAGAGCAATCCATGAGGTCCCACTGAGCAGGAGAGTTGCCGTATTTTACTCCATGTTCTTTTTAGTGCCCCCAAAAAACAAGGACTTCAGACTGATATTCAGTCTCAGTTGGCCCACAAAGCACGTGAAGAAGTCGTCTTTCTGGGTGGTCACTATGTAGTCCGTACTCCTGTCCTTGCAGGCATGGGATATGATTTACTCTGTAGACCTTGAGGATGTATATCTTCATGTAAAGATAGACAAGGTAAAAATGGTTCCTCATAGCAGGCTCAACATGAGAATGCTGCAGTGTATACTTCAGACCCAGTAGGATCAATCCTGTCAACCAATGTGTCACACAATCAGATTGTCAAGGGCTGTTTGAAAAAGTCGACAATGACAGACTCCGCCACAAAATTTGAGAACTAGATCTGCATTTACAAAGCCATTTCCCAAAATAGGGTGCTAGAATAGCACTTCTTGAACAAGATGGTACAAGGTTCATGGACCAAGAAGAGGCATCCCCTGCCACTTCCTTTGAATCCAAGACTGTCGCAGAAAGCCAAAGTGTGCAAGGTTAAGCTCATTCCTGTAGCACTGTTCTGGTCTCATCAGACTTTGTTTCCCTTGCTGTGGCCTCATCCTAGGAAGAAACCCTTACTTTTTTCCACAGAGCCCCACTCTGTTAACTCACCCATCCAGAACGCCTCTTCTGTGTATTCATTCCCTCAATCTAAATGCTTGGTTTCTCCAGTTCTTTTAATGGGCAGGAACTCTCAGACTCCCAGAAAGATCATAGACCATATTATGGCCTTTCAAAAGATCTTGATCAAAAAGATTGACAGGGGCAATGGGAAATGTTTTCTTTGTGAGCTCAGAAAAGAAGCATTTCCCCAACGTCATCACTATTAGAAGAGGTCCAAATATTCCTAAGTTATACAACAAAGGGACTAACTATTCCTCAACCAAAGTTCACTTGGCAGTTATCTTTTCCTTTCATGAATGCTTTCTAACCTGCTTACTGACTGTACGCTGATCTTGTAAAGCATTTCTTAATGGTATCTTCCATTCCTACACCCCCTTAACCAGACCAGCACACTCTTGTGATCTAAATTTCATATTAGAATCCCTAATGAGACCTTCCCTTGAACCAGCTAGTTCAGCAGAAATTAAATTCCTGTCATGACCTCAACAGAGATGTGAAGAGATATCTGGCTCCAGTGTGAACATAACAAACTGCCTTCACTTCCTTGTTATTTGAGAAAAATGAAAAATGCAGACTCTTAAATTTAGAATTATAAGCAACAGTAATAAACCTTAATAAATCCACTCCGTGTTTTTGACTACTCTGTGAGTGGAAGTTTTTAGGAGGACTATATACAGATGTTAATTTTTCTTCTTCTTTAAAAGTGCTAAAGAAATAAAATTGAACAGACTTGGTCACTGGAATAACTCTTATTTATGAGAAGTGCTTTTGTCCACCAGTTGGACTTCATCAGATCAGCTTTTCAATAACTGCTTTACCCATGGAAAACTAATTGTGCACTTAGTGAAAACAAAGGATTGTAGGTCATGATTGACAAAGTCATGCATAGTAATGAGCCAAAACAGTATAAGCAAACCTAATGTAAATAAAGGTGACCTGTCCCTGTGACAATATCAGGTGGCAACAAAAGAGTCAAAAACAGAGGTCAATCCTGAACCTCACACCTACTGAAGTACATTCTCTATGATATAAAAAGACCATGTGCCAATGTAAACAGAAATATGTCATCACATGCCCCAACCACAGGGAGTACAGTATTCCAGGTTAACCAGGTGGCACAAAATGAACATAACCAATACTGAACTGAGAAGCTTACTAAAAATAAAAATAATATGCACAAGAAATGAACAAAACTGTAAACATATGGCTTAGGTCCAGAATCTGGACACAGGTAGAAGTACAAATAAAAAAGATAAAGTCATAGAACTAACGGTAATAGCCATAACAACCACTCTAAAAATAAAATAATAAAAAGGGACTGGTGCTGAAGCATTAGTCAGTGGTAACCATTTAAAAAAAAAACAAAAAGTTTAGTCCAAATTGAATCAGGTGGTCCATGGGACCAGACCCCAAGCTGCCTAAAAATCAATAGTATACTCCAAACCAAAATAACAAATACTAATAAAACATAGTCTGATTAAACTACAGTGCAGAACTAGTAATCAGTCCTAGTCTGTCTTCAGACAAAAATAACAGATGTAACAAAGCTTCCCTCACTAAGGGCCAGTTATTACACAGAAAAGAAACAAAAGCCAAAAAAAATCTGAGAGACGAAGTGAAGAGGGTGCGTGTGCGTGAGTGTGTATGTATGCACATGTTTGCATGAGCTTGTGTATGGCAATAGGCAAATGAATCAGGAAAACATCACCCACCACAATAACATTAGAAGCGATGCAACGTCACAGATAATCAAATAAATAAAAAACTGTAACCATATATTAATTAAAAAAATGCTTTCACCCATAGGGCTTCATCAGATCTCTGTTAAAACTGTGAGTCCAAGAAATCAGACATACATCAAAAAATAATAGGAAAAAAAATTAATATGTATGTATTGTTGCAGGAAATATGACAGGGCATATGACAAAC
The DNA here is from genome assembly GCF_019279795.1 of Protopterus annectens. NCBI lineage: Eukaryota > Metazoa > Chordata > Ceratodontiformes > Protopteridae > Protopterus > Protopterus annectens. Next base: position 534,961,065 of record NC_056730.1, on the reverse strand, counting down.
AGAAAAGTATTAAAAATCTTCTTCTTTTTTTTCTTTCGGCTTTTCCCGGTTAGGAGTCGCCACAGCAGAACTCCGGTCGGTAGATTTTTTTTACGGGTGCCAAGGTGCCAGCTCGACGCCCAACCTTCAGCGAAGGCACGCCCAATAAAGGCATAAAAATGCACAAGAAAAGTGAAGACTGCAGGAACCAATGCATGTCATAATCGTTAATAAAATAATTTGTGGCCCAGTTTCCTAAACTGATGAATGTGTATTTAATTGAACAAATAGAATTATGTCACGGTGGGTTATAGGCATTAAGGCAAATTTGCCAGTCCAGCTTTTATTTCCAGAATAGCGTTACAGTTTCCTTGAACCAAAACAGAAACTAATCCTGTCCAAAATGTGAAAAGTGAAAAAAGAATGTCCTGGGGATTCAGTGCTGTGCTTTGCAAGAGGAGTCTATTTCTAATTTCAGATTTTTTAAACTTAGAAATAGTCTTCCCAATGTAACAAAAACCTGACACTTGGAGCAGTGGGCTCTGTAAACCTTTTCACTGTTGCAGTTTCCAACTACTTTGCTGGGGCAAATGAAAATGTTTATGCAGCTCCTGAGCACACAAAAGGTACAGAATTGTTTTGTTTGTCGTTTTTGCATTTAAGTTACCTGTAACACATTGCATTTAAGTTACCTGGCACTTGCTCACTAAAGCAATTATATAAGTCAGCACTAAAAAATTAAAAGCACTACACCCTGACAAACTCCCCTTGAGTACCTTGTTCCCCATTGGCCCTTTTTTTTCAATTATAAAGGAATTCCCAATACTATTCTAGCATGTCCAAAGGTCAGTTGTCAATCTCCTCTCCGGTCCAGCTGGTGAATCTGGGAATCTTGAGGCAATGTTACAACTGTCTCATGTACACAGACAACCCTCTCCTCCTCCCAACAAAATCCAACACATGTGAGAGATGCAACCATATAGCCATACTGGAGGGTAAGCTCTCTCAACTCAGTACTGGCGAAACCAGTCGGGAGGAGAAGGAAACCACACTCACTACAATTCCAGTCTCACATAGACCTACCACGACAGCAAACCAAACACATAAACACACAAAAACATACTTGGAGGCTCTAAATAAAAATCTGCCTAAGCAGCAGAGACCTCCAAAGCAGATGAGACCTCCAAAGCAGACACCCAAGCAATCGCTACCCCAAAACAAAACACGTGCAACACATAGCTCACAAAGCCAGTGTTGCCGAACAGTCAAAGCCCTTAAGGCTAAACAACACACCTGATACACTTGTAATAGGTGACTCTATCGTCGGGCACACTGACGTCCCGCTCACCAGGCTGAACAAGGAGAAGGTCACGGTGAGCTGCCTGTCGGGCGCTAGGATCCGCCACATAACACAAGCACTCAGGTCACTCCAAGGCAAGTACAAATATGACTCAGTCATTGTCCATGCTGGTGTGAATGACCTGAGATGTACCTCCCTGGACTACATGAAAAGAGACATAGAGGAGCTCTCTGAGCATGTAGCCCAGGCCGGTATGACCCTGACCTTGAGTAGCATCTTACCCTCACCAAGAATGATGCCACAATATGAAGACAAGATGATCAGTTTCAACAATTGGCTTAAGTATTGGTGTCATTCAAAGGGGATCCAATGCCTGTCAGCCTGGGATGACATGCTCGACAAGCCACGATGCTTCGCTTGGGACGGCTTGCACCGGTCACCCCTGGGCTTTCGGATATTGGCAAAGGCTCTTGCTACCCCCATAGTGCCTTTTTTAGGCAAGGCTCAAAAGACAAACCCACCTCCATAGGTATCACAAGGGATAAGAAACTAAGAGTAATGCTACTCAACGCCAGAAGTCTAAACCTCAAGATGTACGCACTCGAAACTCTCCTTAGCATGGAGAACATCGATATCTGTGCAGTAACAGAAACCTGATTCAAGGCTCCTGAGAGCACCCCAGCACTACCAGGTTATACCTCATACCATGCTTTTCAGCCCCAAAACTTGGACCGAACCACAAGAGGGGTAGTATCAATATTCGTCAAAGATACCAACACTTCCAGGTTGGTGGCACAGCACGAAGCATCAGAGACTATCCATGTGCAACTAACAGTGGGTGAAACTGCCTTCCAGTTTATAGCCTGCTACAGACCACCCTCCCAAACCCAGGAGCCCAACTCGGCCTTCCTGAGAACACTGGAAAATATGAAGGTCTCTCCAAACACCATTATATTGGGCAACTTCAACTACCCAAACATAGACTGGGAGCATTACTCTAGCTCCAACACCCTAGCCCAAAGGTTCCTAGAATTTATAAACTCAAATGCTATGGAACAACTTGTTACCACTCCCACAAGAGGGGAAAACATACTGGACCTGATCATCACCAACATGGGGACTCTATGCTCCAGACCAGAAGTGTATCCCTCACTGGTAAGATCAGACCATAAACTAATCTCCCTGGATATTCACATCCTGACTCCACCCCCTGCCCTGAAAACCACAGTGAAAAACCTCTCTGAAGGATTCCACCTCGGTTTTGAGGAGTGTGAAATTTGCTTTAAAGCCCCCGGGCCTGTGGAAAATACGGCCCAGACCGCAGAATCCTTTATAAACGCATTCTATGAACACCTTCAGGAATGCATGGATCATGCAATCCCAAATAGAACCAAGACCCAATCCTCCAAAGGCAGACATCCTGTCTGGTGGACCCCAGCCATAAACAAACTATACAATAGAAAGAGGAAGCTACTACATGATAGGGCAAAATCCCAAAAAGGGAAGGCATCTCTGATCAGTATTAGCAAAAAACTATGGGCACTCATAAAATCGTCTAAGGCCAGCTTCGAGAGAAAAATTGCACAGGACACTAAGGATAATTACAAGGCTTTCTTTAGTTATGTTAGGAACCTGGGTGGGAATTCCCAGATATGCTCAGAATTAGTCCAAAATGACAAAAAATATACTGAACCCACGGACATTGCCAACATCCTAGCTGACAGGTTCAGCGCAAACTCCCCCCCCCCCCTCCCCACCAATAGGGCAAATATCTATCCCAGCAGAGTGCTGCCCCCCTGACATCTCAGATGCTCAGGTAAGAGCAGCCCTCTCCAAAGCAAAAAACACAGCATCAATGGGACCAGACGGTGTCCCGGGCTGCGTCCTACATGAACTCCAAGAAGAGCTAAACCCAAACAAAACTACTGTTCAATCTCAGACTTACTACAAGATATGTACCCAAAGACTGGCGTACAGCAACAGTGGTCCCTCTCCACAAAGGTGGTGCCTCAACGGATCCTGGAAACTATTGCCCCATAAGCCTTACTAGCTTGGTCTGCAAAGCTATGGAAAGGATCATCATGGACCTCATAAATAAAGATATTGGGAACCTACAGACACTGGATCCTACCCAGTTCGGCTTTAAGGGCAGATCCTGCCTCTTAAACCTGGTTGAATTCTTTGAAACAGTCACCAAGGCCATTGACGAGGGGAAGGTGGTCCACACAGCCTACCTGGACCTCGCAAAAGCCTTCGATACAATACCCCACTCGGGCATTATAGATAAGCTCACCAGCTTAAATATAAACCCCTATGTCACTAGATGGGTTGCAAACTGGTTCAAGGACAGAACCCACATGGTTAGAATTGCTGGAGCCATGTCAGACTCCAAACCAGTTACAAGTGGCGTCCCTCAAGGCTCAGTCCTGGGACCTCTCTTGTTCAGCATATATTTCTCGGAGGTACAGGCCAACACGGAAGGACTGTGGCTGACCAAGTTCGCAGATGACTGCAAACTGGGCGCCATAATCGACTCTCCCGCCGACACAAGCATCCTCCAAAAGGGCCTCATAGAAACAGACAACTGGTGCCAGAGCCATGGCCTCAAGCTAAATGCCAAAAAGTGTATAGTCATCCCCTTTGGCAAAAACAAAGTGCCCACAAATTACCACATAGGTGGTAATCCATTAAGTACAGAAGAAGTAATTAGGGACTTGGGGACCCAAGTTGATAGCATTCTCTCATTTGACAACCACGTGGCCAAAGTGGTTAGAAAAACATTTTATATAGCCCACCTAATCATGAAGGGATTCACATCTAGATCAGGGGAGGTCATCGTGCCTCTTTACTCATCCCTCATCAGGCCCAAAATTGAGTACAATGCCCCTTTTGGGATGTACCTTACCAGACACCTGCAGCAACTGGAAAGACCCCAAAAGTACCTCACCAAGAGGATCAAAGGGCTCAAACAGATGCCATATGCTGCCCGGTTAAAGAAACTCCAGCTCTACTCAGTGGCATACTGCCTGCTCAGAGGCGATCTGTGCCTGACGTATAAAGCCATGTCCAACCCGGAATTAATGGACATGCTGCATCTCAGAAAATCCAAATCCCAACGAGCTACGCGCTCGAGAGACTTGAACCTCAGCACTGAAATAAATAGGACATGCTGGAGGGACAGATTCATAACCCAGAGGCTCCCTTCACTGTGGAATAAAATCCCAGTCCAGGTTAGGCAGAGTCCCTCATTGATTCTCTTCAAGAGGAATCTTGATGAGTGGATGGGAGATCGTAGGTTTACCCTAGGTATCACTTCTGTGTCACTGTTAGACCGAGGCACCGTATACTAACCTCGAAAAAGGGCATAGCAAAATTAATTTAAAATGGGTGGCGAAAGCCAAACACACTATGGCTAGGCTTATAAATGCCCTAGGGCAGATAGCCTAGTATGAACCTATGAACCTAATTGGGCCCACATTTAAATGTATCAGGATGTTCTTCATCTCATATTGCTGCAGTCCTTACTTATGGGTAGTCCGCTGTCCTCGGTCGGCCCGAATACCAAAGTATTAGGCTGACGTCGGTCATGGGCGCACAGCCCTGACATCAGAGCGTCAGGGTATAAAAGCGCATGACCGACGTCATATCCTCAGTCTTTTTTGCCGCATGGTCCGATGCAGAAGCAGCGTTGCAAGTGCCGCTCGCTTTCTGAAATTTTTCGGTTTCGGAGTTTCAGACATACCAAGTTGGGCTAAGTACCCCGTTGGGGAGCATTTTTGTTTTTTCTTGCCTCAGTTATTTACCGGATGTCAGAAAAAGTGAATAATTGTATTTCTTGTGGGAAGCAGATACCGCATAGGGATTACCACTCGCTTTGTATCCCTTGCTTGGGACCGAGCACGACGTAGTTGGGTGTCGGTTTTGTGCTAGGTTTAATAAGCGCACTATTAAGAGAAGGCTAGATTGCGCTAGGTTAGTCTTTGGCAAAAGGTGTAATTATAATATGCCGTCGGATCCTCCGGCGCCCGCCTAAGAAGCGTAAAGACAAATCTGTAAAGCCTAGACAGGATGATTCGTCCATTTCGGACGCCGGTCCTTTAGAGACTGCAGTGGAACAGGTGGAGCCGGCTGAAGTTTCTGTTGAGTCTCAGGGGGAAACCTTGATTTTACAGGATGTGGCCTCACAGGAGTCAGGTCAGGCTGAAGGGGCCTCTCAGGTTTCTATTCTCCCTTCTTTGCCTAAGGGGGTTAGGCCTTCTGCTTCTGTTTCTAGGGCTCCTTCTAAGGGCAGGTCTGTTTTGCCTTCTTCTGGAGTTAGTTCTGGTTCTTCAGGGTCTGTACCTAAGAAGCATATGCTTAAGATGGCAGAAGATTTGATTTCTTTAATTAGAGGCTCCATGCCCCCTCCTGAGAAGAGGCCCAGGGTAGAGCCAGAGTTGGAAGTTTTGGAGCAGGCCTCCGATGATTCTGAGTCTTCTACTGAAGATATTCAAGATTTTCCTCCTTACTCGGATTCCGATGCGGAGGATTCTACTCCTTCTGCTTCCCCTCCAGAGGATTTTTCATTTTCAGAAACCTTACACTCTATGAGGGAACATTTTAAGTGGGAAGGACAGGATTACTCAGATTCCAGAAAGAGGCTTAGAGAGTTCTTGTTTTTACCACAGCACAGACCCTTAGCTATTCCTCCTGTTTTGGATGTTGTTCAGGATGTTTTTTCGGAGGCCTCATTCAGTCCAGATTCTGTGCCTCCTGCACCAGTTAAACCGGACAGGTATTATAGGGTACCTGAGGCTCATAAATACCTATATAAGAGTCCTAGGGCGGACCCAGAAACTATTAGTCAGGGGCCTAAGGGTGTTAGGGCTTCTGTTGTAAAGAATCCGGTTCCTCTAGATAAGGAAGCTAGAGCTTTGGACAGATGGGGTAAGAAGGTGTACACCTCTTCTACTTTAGCAATGAGGGCTTTAAATTGCCAGTTTCATATGTTGAAATATCAGAATTTCCTCCTTTCTCAGCTAAAATCTAAAGTGGATGCTTTGGCAGAGGGCATAGAGTGTAAAGAATTGCAAGATTTGGTGCATGTTTCTGAGCAGGTGGGGAAACATTCTTTGCAGTGTGGTTTTGATGCTTTGCAGGCTTCTTCGAGAGTGGCTGCCACTGGTTCAGTTCTTCGTAGGCATGCCTGGCTTAAGGATCAGAATTTATCTGAGCATGTTAAGTCTAGAATTCTGGATGCCCCTTTACAGTCTGAAGTTTTGTTTGGTCCTCCTGTGGAGTCTGTTCTGATGAAAATGGAGGACAAGGCTAAGTCTATGCAGACTGTTAAAGATTTTTTGCAGGTTCAACCTCCTAAGTTTAGTAGAAATTGGCCTGCTAAGGGGTGGACGTACCCTTCTTCTGATTCCCAGTCTAGGGGTAGATCTAGGCGGGGTAGGGGCAGAGCTCAGAGTACCTTTAGGCCTAGGACATGGAGTTCACCTGCTCAATCTGCTGGTGAGGGTAGGGGCCAGTCCTTTCGTAAACAGGCCCAATGACCTGCATTTTCAGCTGCCAGATCCTTCTTGCCTGGTAGCTCCTTTGGGAGGAAAACTAGCTCTCTTCAAGCAAAATTGGTTCTTAATCACCCAAGACAAATGGGTGTTGGACATTATAAACAAAGGTTACAAGTTTTATTTCCATACTTTGCCTCCTTTCAAAGGTATGCCAGACATTCCTCCTCGACAAAGAATGGAGGCTGACAAACAGATTTCATTACTTCTTCACATGGGAGCCATACAGCCAGTACCTCCTTCAGAAGTGGGTCTAGGGTTTTATTCCCGCCTGTTTCTAGTACCAAAGAAAGGGAACATGTGGAGACCGATTTTGGATTTATCTCTCCTCAACACTTATTTGGACATTCCAAGGTTCAAAATGTTGACATTACAACAGCTTTTGCCTCTCCTGGGAAAAGATCACTGGATGGTAACTTTGGATCTAAAAGAGGCTTATCTTCATGTCCCTATCAGGCCCAGTTGCAGGAAGTACCTGCGTTTTCGAGCTGGGAATTTACATTATCAGTTCTCTGCATTGCCCTTTGGCTTATCTACTGCGCCCAGAGTGTTCACAAAGGTTCTGGCTCCAGTGATAGCCTTTTTCAGGATGGAAGGAATACAAATTTATCCTTATTTGGACGATTGCCTGATTATTGCACAAGACAAGGACGAGCTTCTTCAACATCTACAGTATGTGATGGTAGTGTTAAGATGCCTAGGGTATTCTGTGACCGAAACAAAGTCCAGTCTAGTACCCTCTCAGGACATGTGCTTTCTGGGTATGAGACTGAATACAGCTTCCCAGATGGCCTTTTTGACCCCGGACAAACAGAAAAGTCTTTCACGTTATTTCCATCAAATGTCTCTACAGTCCAGGCTGACTGCAAGGACAGTCCTTCAAGCCTTGGGGTTCATGGCATCTTGTATTCTGGTGCTTCCCAATGCCAAACTGCATATGAGGAAGCTTCAATGGTATCTCAAAAATCTATGGACACAACACTGCCAGGATCTAGACACTGTCATTCAAATAATACCTTGCATTCAGAAGGAATTTTTGTGGTGTGCTCAGGAATGTCACCTAAACAAGGGACTCTCTGTGACCCGACCAGAGGCGAGTCAGATTCTAACGACGGATGCCTCGGACAAGGCTTGGGGAGCACACCTCGATGGAAAATGGGTGCAAGACACGTGGCCTGCCAGACTTCAACATTTGCATATCAACCTAAAGGAGATGTTAGCAGTACAATTTGCATTGATGGCTTTCAAGGATTTACTTCACCCAGGGCAGGTGTTGATTCTAACAGACAACACAACTGTCATGTGGTACATCAACAAGCAAGGGGGAACTCATTCTTACCCTCTTTGCAGACAAGCGATGATTTTGTGGGAGACAGCTCTCAGTTACAACATCAGTCTTCAGGCAAGGTTTCTGCCAGGAGCACAGAACTCCTTAGCAGATGTATTGAGCAGACAAATAGCGGATCCTCACGAGTGGAAATTGGATCCACAGGTATTTCAAAAGTTGACAGTGTCATGGGGAACTCCAGACATAGATCTGTTCGCTTCTCCACTAAATTACCAGTTGCCAAAGTTTTGCACAAAAAGGTTTCATCCCACAGCTTGGAAGGTGGATGCTCTGTCATTCAGTTGGAACAGTCTTCATGTATATGCCTTTCCACCTCTACCTCTTCTGCCCAAGGTTCTCTTGAAGGCCAGACAAGACAAGCCATCCATGATCCTGATAGCACCGGATTGGCCTCGACAACACTGGTACCCACTACTGAGGAGTTTGGTCCGAGAGCCACCATGGCCTCTGCCTTTGATTCCACACCTTTTGTCTCAGGAGGGCAATCACTTTCTCAATGTCAGAATTCAGTCTCTGCATCTAACAGCCTGGCATATTCTGTTTTGAATTCTGGTGGTTCTCAGCTTCCACAACAAGTTTTGAAGGTTATTTTGGAGGCCAGGAGGCCTAGTACAAGGAAAGTTTATGCTGATAAATGGAGGAGATTTTTTATTTGGAGCAAAGGGAAGGACTTTGATGTTTCCAAGCCTAATTTGAGTGCTTCCTTACAATATCTTACTGAGTTATTAGACAAAGGTTTGTCCTTCTCCTCCATAAAGGTTCATGCTGCAGCCATTTCGGCTCATTATGACTGTGACCCTCCTTTATTCTCTCATCCTTTGTTTAAGCAGTTTCTCAGAGGGGCAAAGAACATAAGACCCCCACATAGAGCTCCTACTCCTGCTTGGGATCTCAATTTTGTGTTGGAAAAGCTTACTCTACAACCTTTTGAGCCTGCAGCTACTGCCGAATTAAAGTATTTATCATGGAAAACTGCTTTTTTGTTGGCCATTACTTCTGCAAGAAGGGTTTCTGAATTACAGGCCCTTATGGCAGTGGAGCCTTTCTTGATTTTTCATAAGGATAGGGTATCTTTGCGTACTAATCCTTCCTTTATGCCTAAAGTGGTTTCTAGTGTGGCCTTAAACCAAACTATTCATTTGCCTACTTTTTATGCAAATCCTCAAAATAAAGGGGAGAAGATTTTGCATACTTTGGATATTCACAGGCAGTTGCGTTATTATTTGAGCAGAACCAAGGAGTTCAGACAGTCTCAGCAGTTGTTTGTTTCCTTTGCTTTGGGTTCACAGGGTAGACCTGTTTCAAAACAAACTATTTCTAAATGGATTGGGTTTTGTATTTCTTTTTGTTATTCCCATCATGGTAAGGAGATTCCGGCTGGAATCAGACCTCATTCCACTAGAGCTACTGCAACTTCTACTGCCTTTCTAAGGGGGGTAGCTACAAAGGATATTTTGGAAGCAGCCACTTGGAGTTCAGTACATACTTTTTCTAAACATTACCACCTTCCTCTTTATTCTAAATCTAGGGCTGGATTTGCCACTGCAATATTGCAGGGCATTTTAGCTGCCCCTAATGCTTTATGATTTTTCCAACCTCCCTTTCCCGTTGCTTTGGGATTCTACCCATAAGTAAGGACTGCAGCAATGTCAGATGAAGAACATAGTACAGTTTTGTACCTACCATAAATGTAGATGTTCGAAGATCCACATTGCTGCAGTCCAATTTTCCCTCCCTCCTTCCCCTCTGTAGCTTAGCATGGTTATATGGTTTGGGTGATGGCTGTAGTTGGGCATATCCTTTGTGGGAGGTTCTCTGTTTTTTGGCTGTGGCCTTTCTTTTAGGGCCTTCTGACATCTGGGGCAAGAAAAGACTGAGGATATGACGTCGGTCATGCGCTTTTATACCCTGACGCTCTGATGTCAGGGCTGTGCGCCTATGACTGACGTCAGCCTAATACTTTGGTATTCGGGCCGACCGAGGACAGCGGACTACCCATAAGTAAGGACTGCAGCAATGTGGATCTTCGAACATCTACATTTATGGTAGGTACAAAACTGTACTTTTTCCATACTGCCCATTTTGAAAGACCCTTCTAAGTAAGATCTAACATCCCTGCCTTTTCTGAAAACAAAAGAAGGTCCAGGGTCTAGAACCTGGCTCACTGGTCTGTTACTAGACATGATATACCAATTGTCTATGAATAATCCTTTTTATTTCATGGGCATCTTCACAGTCATACTAATTCCTACTTCTCAGGTTTTCCTTCCCTTTGGTCAGTGTAGTGATTTCTGAATCACATAACAGTCTTCTTTGTGGTCACATAAGGGAGTGTACTGCCTTGCTTTGAGGTCCTTAATAGGATCAAAAATACTTCTAATAGTCCCATATCTCCCTCTCAAGAAAATTTCTGTGGGGGTCCGGCAGGTTCTTTGGAAAATTAGCTGTTTTCTTTGGACAAGCTAGCAACCCGCCTACCCTGTGACTTTATCACATTACGCTTGGTTGTTTGCAGGTGTATGCTGCTGGCATGAAGCAGTAAGTTTATCTGGGTGGGTTTTCAAACTTCTTGTGAGTGCATGTGTTTATCAGTTTTCATGACTGATATGGTTTATCTGAGCTCATGTCTTTGAGGTTTTTAATTTCATCTTTGCTCATATTGTAAAACTTCTTTTGGTAAGGTCTGCTGAGGGCTCTTCTGATGTCTGCCTCACATTTATTCTCAAAAGCACCCAGATCTGTATTAATGGAAGGGCAAAAAACACTTTCTTTTTTCCCCCATTGTGCCTTGTTATGGTTGTTATTGGCAGTGTCTTTCACTTTATCATGAAAAAAACACTTACAGATTCACCTTGATGATGTACTGTTTTAAGTCAGGGATGGTGCTCACCACCTTATTTCAGTCTTTGGGAATAAAACACATGCCTTTTTTCAGGGTGTTTCTTTCTACAATAGAGAGATGTTTAGAAGAGTGGCTCCAGAACTTAGTCTTGAGTTTGAGAAACTGGTTGTTAGGTAAAAGATCTGGAGCCCCTTCAGATCTCTCTTCCCTTGGTAGGAGTGGGTCCTGCGAGGGTAAAGGAATCTTTGAGTATCCCTGCCAAACTAGACATGTTTTCTGATTCCTGAGTGGAATTCAGATGAGCATCCATGTGCAGCTCTCTCCTGTGATGAATGTCTGGCTCCAAAGGAATGGAGCTCCCTTAAAAAAAAAAAAAAAAAAAAAAAAAAAAAGTGTGATCAATCCTGCATGAAGTGATCACTAGTGTTAGGGTCCCTAGTTGACAAATTTCAGGGATGTCCTGGGTAACTAAGGGCTGGCCTTGTGGAAGAATCGAAATGAGGAGGTGGGTGATATGCATCAAAATGTTTAATCTTAGATTTCCTTTCCTGGGGAAGTCTGATGTACTTTTGTAGATTGTCTTGAAATTAAGTCAGCTTCTGCACCTTTCGATTGGTGGGAACAGTAATCCCTGATGTCATGGCTTTATATTATATAAGCGAATGCACTGTATTACGAATACTATATAATCGACCCACAATCCCCGTAAACTCAAAATGAACACAGGGGAAAAAATTGCTGAAAAAAAAATTCAAAACACAAAATGAGGTTGGGGGGGGGGGGCTTCACCCTCCTGGGTGTCTCTGCCTTTTGATCCACTCATGCCTGCAGTGTCTCGAAAGGCTTGGTCAGCTCCAGATTCCATGGAACCTGTCCCAAGGAGACCCAATAAATTCATCACAGCTCCCCAAGACAAACCATTCTTAAATAAAAAGGTGTTCCAGTTGATGCCATGGTGGTAGCAGCAGCCACAAAGAGAGAGTTAGCTGAAACCTCCTCATCTGTCCATCCACCAAATAAAGACTCTCGTATGATGGACAGATATGGGAAGCAAATGTTTTCATCAGTGACCTTGTCCCTGAACTATCTTTCCCATTTTACTAGGCTTCAGAGGGATCTCCTAAAAGAGCTTGGAGATACCCTACAAGATCCCACAGCTGAAGGAGCTTCAGCCAAAGTAGCTACCCAGCTTACGACTCTTAATTCAGTAGTTAACTCCTCCCATGAGGCTTATTTTATATGCAGCCGATGGAGCGAGTAGAGTTGCAGGAACAGGAGTAGCTCTTAGACATTCTTGACTGTGGCTGTGTCAGTTTGCGGAACCTTTCAGAGCGTCCTTCACCAATACCCCCTTTGATGGCTCCTCTCTCTTTGGGCTTCAGGTGAAAGACATGCTTACCAGGTGCCAGCAGGAAGGCAACACGCTCTCTGATGTCGGAATTCATTTTTCCACTCCTACCAGACCATACCAAAAAGGTCAGAAGGGTGGAAAGATGTGGTTTTGAAAATCTCAGGGACCCTTGCCTGATGCACGTGGTGAATTTTCCCCCAGGGGCAGAGGGGGAAATAGTAACAATGGCAGATGCCGCCCTCGTGGCAGAGGGGGTCTGCAAAATCAGGGTGACAGAGATACGTTCTCTTCCAAACTCTATCATCATCCCTGAAGGGATGCCTGACTGCTCAACTCTGGAGGCAGTTGGGGGAAGGCTTTCATTGTACCCAACCGCTTGGCACAGTATTACAAAAGACAAATGGGTACTAGCCATTATATCCAGAGGTTACAAGATTCCCTTTCATCAACCCCCTTTTGTTTCAAAAAAGTCCATCCCAGATGTTCCACCCAATCTAAGGGATCAGGCAGTCACAGAAGTTTCAACACTGCTAGAAAAAAAGAGCAATCCAGGAAGTCCACGCAGACCAAGTAGGATCCGGAACTTACTCAAGATTCTTTTTAGAGCCCAAAAAGACAGGGGACTGGCGACCAATTCTGGATCTCAGCAGGTTAAACAAATCTGTACAAAAAGAAAAGTTCCGGATGGTAACACTGCAGTCCATTCTCCTCTTTCTGGGTCAGGACAATTGGATGTTCTCCATAGATCTTCAGGACGCATACTATCATATAAAAATGGACAGACGGTCCAATTCTACGCTTCCGGCTAGGAGCCAATCATTACCAATTCAGAGCTCTGCCCTTTGGTCTCACCACAGCCCCCAGGGTGTTCACCAAATGCATGGCAGTAGTCAAGGCTCACCTGAGACGTCAAGGATTCCAGGTGTTTCCTTATCTGGGCGACTGGCTCCTCACTGCTACCACCAGGCAACAACTTATAGAGGCACGAGATTACACCATCACATCCTGTGCTCAACTAGGCTTCACAACAAACTTCGAAAAATCTGCCTTGTTGCCCTGTCAGTCTATTACATACATAGGAGCAGAGCTAAACACAAGAAAATGATTGTAAAATTGCCTCAGGAAAGAGTTTCCATTATTCGAAAACGGGTGTCAGTTCTCCTGAGGAGCAAAAGAATTCAAGTCAGATATGTTCTTCAAATTCTAGGGTCCATGGCAGCAGCCATTCTTCTAGTCCCCTTAGCACGCTTTCACATGAGAATCCTTCAATGGCTTCTTTTCACACAATGGTCCTTCCAGGAATTACCCATGTCTCACATGATGCTAATTACGGAATCTTGCAAAAGACACCTTTCCTGGTGGATGGTCTCCCCACTAGTTTCTCAGGGCAGACTTTTCATGGAACCCCATCCAGTCGCCACAGTGACCACGGATGCTTCCCTGATAGGGTGGGGGGGGGATTATCTAGGGAAGACAGTCCAGGGCACTTGGCAACCTCACGAGTACCACTTGCACATCAACGTCCTGGAGATGAGAGCGGTGCTCCTAGTGTTGCAAGCTCTTCAAGACTCTCGCCCCATGGGACTATTGCAGTACAGATGGACAATATGTCAGTGGTTTGGTACATCAACAAACAGGGCGGAACCAGGTCTTACCCCTTGTGCCAAGAGGCCCTCAGACTGTGGCAATGGGTGATTTCCTCCCAACATTTTCTGATAGCAATGCATATCCCTGGGACATCCAGCGTAATAGCGGACAGGCTCAGCAGGGCTATCCTCATGTCTCATGAGTGGTCTCTGAAACAGGAAATTGTGGATCTTATTTTCCACAAATGGGGCCAGCCTTGCTGCAATCTCTTTGCCTGTCCCCTCAACAACAAATGCAGCAGCTACTTCTCCCTTGTTCCTCCTCCAGGTCAGACACGCAGGGATGCTCTAGTCCACAATTGGCCTCAGGGACTCCTTTTATGCATTTCCCCCCTTCCCCATAATTCCAAAAGTCATTCAGAAAGCAAAATCATTGGGTTGCAAAATTATCCTCATTGCCCCCTTTTGGCCTCGACAGATTTGGTTTCCATTCCTTCACCCCCACCTTCTAGCCCAGCCTTGGATTCTGGACCCAGTAGCGGACCTCTTGATTCATCAATCAGGCGGGCTACACCAATCCCTCCAATCTCTCAAGCTCACAGCTTGGTTACTCCACTTCCAATCCTAGCCTGGCTCCCCAATATTTCCCCAGCAGTGCATGATATTATTGTTTCCTCCCATTTGACAAATACAGGGAAAGTCTATGCTAGCAAATGGAAAAGATTCTCTTACTGGGCAGAATTTAGATCCTTTTACAGCTCCTGTACATGAGATTTTGGACTTCCTAGCAGAACTGTTTCATTCTGGTGCAGAGGCTGCTACCATCAGAGTACAACTGGCTGCCATTTCAAATTTTCATGTCGGAGTTTCGAACTCTAGCATAATGTCTCACAAACTCTGTAAGGCCTTCATGAGAGGTACATCTCTACTTAGACCCCCACTGAAAGAGCCACTTCCACCTTGCGATCTCAATTTGGTTCTTACCTCCTTGATTCATACCTAGTTTTTCACAAAGACAGGGTTTCCCTGAGAACTAACCCATCTTTTCTACCTAAAGTTTGTTCAGACCACAATTTGAATCAATCCATTGAACTCCCTGTCTTTTTCCCTAATCATTCTAACAAGGCAGAATACAGATTACACCAACTGGATGTGCATAGACAACTGCATTTCTATCTCCATAGAACTAAAGAAATGAGAAAATCAGATCAGTTGTTCCTTTCATTTGCTAACAACAAATGAGGCCTTCCAGTTTCCAAAGTAACATTGTCAAAATGGTTATCGGATACCATAGTCCATACCTACCACTTGCGACAAAAAGATCTTACAACAAAACCCAAAGGTTATTCAACCAGGCCAGTAGCTACTTCGGTATGCATTTCAATCTAGATTGCCAGTAGATTCAATTTGTGCAGCAGCTACTTAGGCAGATCCTCATACATTCATTTCTCATTACAAAGTAGATGTGGTCTCCCGGGTCAGAGCTTCCTTTGGTGCCACGGATCTGAAGAGTCTGTTCCAATGAGCCACCCAGGATTGAGGTGCTAGGGACGCTGTCCCATCCAGCAAGAACGAAGGTGAGATTGGACAACTTAACATAAAGAAGTTATGTAGCTACCATAACGTTCCATGTTAGTTGTCCTTCATCTCGCCTTCCTTCTTGTGTCCCTCCCTGCTTCCCCCTTCTTCGAGGATTGAGAGGAGTTTCTCAATGGTTTCACTGGCTAATTTGTTTTGTTATTCGTTGCTTCTCAACCAAACTATGACAATTAGCTGTATATCCAGGCTTATTAATGGATTATCTTCTATAATTATGTCTACTGTGAGCTATCTCAAACGAGATCTGGGTAGCTTGCGCTGGGCATTCTGGGATAAGGGGTAGCCTCAAGCCGGTAAGGAGCTCTCGAGCTATAGTAAGTGGCCGAATCGGAGCTGAGGATCGGCTCCGAACCCACTCAGCAAGAAGGAAGGCGAGATGAAGGACAACTAACCTGGAACGTTATGGCTTGGAAATTTCACTGATACTCCATTCATTAAGTACCTGTTATATGGCGATGATGATAGTTCTGCAGTGCAAAAGCCTTAAGGTGTTACCTTTCCATGCACGTATAGTTGCCAGTAGCCCATTCTCAAAGTTTACTTTCCTTTAACCAACCGATGGATGTTCATCATCACACTGTTTCAGTAGCCTTTTGGGTTGTCTCCTGTCTAGGAAGTAACAAATAACCTGCTTGAAAATCTCTGGCTCCCTCACACACCTTCCCTCTGGCAGCTGATTGGCTAGCACCAATCAGATGAATATCAGCCAGACGTTAAAGTGACTTCAGTACTTTCCTGACTATTCACAGGAAGCAACTAAGGGGAATTCTCAAAAGCAGCAGTCAGTCTACAGCTTAATTTCTGTCAGATAAGTCTCCTTAGGGAAATTATGCCACACAGAATTCATTGCCCTTTTTAAGATTAGAGCATATTTTATTCTAATTTTTGACTAAAAGTGGCATTTTTTGTTTAAAAAACTTGGAATTTATTTAAATGTCCGTAGTTTCCTGTCAAGACCTGCCTTACTAGTTTAGAGGCTTACTTCTTTTCTTGGGGATATTTTTTGAGTTAAAATTGCACTGCTTTTGCAACTTTTGGGTTTAGATGATTGTGTTAAAAATATGGACATTAATTGTAGTGCGTATGTACTTCATGACCATCTGTCTACTCGTTTGTTTTCAATCACGACAATGTAGGGAAATGAGGTACTGTTAAGTCAGGGATTTTATGTACTGCTTATGTGTCTACCTTATTTTTTTGACTGTTAGGGGAAGTGTAAGTGGGTGGGTGGGTGTGCATGTGTTCATGCATGTGTGTGTGCGCAGATGTGCATGCACGCTGCTTGTGAGCACTTTGTGACAACTTAACTTTCGATCGACTTTTTTTTTTCCAGTCATGCTGCTCACTGGCTGGTAGGCTTCTTCCTGAGTCACAGCACAGTCACTCCAGTCCTACTGGTTCTTTTCCCACTATACCTTAAAAAAAGGGTGTCCTTGCAGTCGCTGCCAGAGTTAGCCTGGTGCTGCTGCTTCTACCATCAAGAACTGGAGGTCATACGCATCCTCTGCTGCTCTGCCAGTATCCAGTAAAGGTGTGGGAGAACCATCTTCCCTCTTGGGTCTGGGAGTTGCTCTGGAAGATTCTTCTCAAGGTAGCTGGGGAAAGAGATCTCTTGCCCAGGATAAAGAGCCATCCACCAGTCTGTCTTCTTCCAGGGAAACTGTACCAGGAAAATACATTGTTCATTTAAGGATACACTTATAGTAAGTACATAAAGATGATATTCTTAGTTTAGCCAGAAGTTTATTACAGGCAGTTGGTCCTAGAATTCAAACAATCCTTACCAGACCACTTTTGTGATACAAATTCTGACTGTCTTCAGGATAGAGTCTGACATTGATAGAGACAGAGTTGCTTCTCAAATGGATTCCCAAGGCCAGGACTCTGATTCTGGGGAAAGCACATGTACCTCATCTCCCATGCAGGAGTTTTCTTTTTCTGTTTCCAGAGTGAATTTTTTTAATATATATATATATATATATATATATATATATATATATATATATATATATATGTATGTATACACATATATATATGTATTCACATATACATATACATATATATATATATATATATATATATATATATATATATATTTATTACAAGTGGGGAGCCGAAATGTTGCTCCTGTTCCTCTTATTTTGCCAGCCTTGGAGGATTTCTTTAATGCTGCATGCAATAATCTTGATTCCAAGTCTTCAGTCCGTAAAAAACAGACTTTTCCCAGGCTAACAAATTGTTCTCACATTTACTCTGATCCTGCAGCCATTTCTGCTTCTTTGTCAGCTGGCAATAGGCTTTTGGTGAATCCTAACCCCTCTCTAGGGGATAAAGAAAGTAAGGCGATAGATTTGGGAAGATAATTTTCTCTTTAGCCACTTTGGCTTTTATAAATCTTACTTGCCTACTTCTGTAACTAGCATTGTGCATAAGCATTGTGCATAACTTCTAGACATGTCTCCATGTCTCAGTCAGGATTTAACAGAACAAGCTAGTTCTACTGGGTTGTTCTACTTTGACAAGCCATAGCATTCTCCACCATGTTTTGCAAACCCTGTATCAGAGTTGCATATTTTCTGTTACTTTGCTGTGATAAGTTTGAAACAAGGGTGATATTTATTTCACTGGAACAAGATCCCAGGTAATAAAACAAATTGCAAATACATTTACAGTAACTGCCAAGATCCTGTGTAAAATTTCAGAACAATAAAAAGCAATGAACTTTTGGTGATTGTTATGGACAACGATCAGAAATAATTCATGTTTGCATTCCAGAAGAGAGGTATGCAAAGAAGTTCAGCCTGCATGCTGTAAGTAACAATTGTCAAGTCTGTGACTATTTCCTGTTTTCCATGTTCTTCTATTCACATGTTGCAGTATTCATCACATATGGGTTTACTCCTTTTGCTAAACCAATGTCAGGCCAGTATACAAAAGTTTTCAGTCACTGTATGGTTCGTGGGACGTCTGACATGGCTAGTGGAACATGGACCATAAAAGTGACATCTGCACGCACCAGCCCTCAAAACTTCTCAGCCTGCAGTCGAACGTCAGGTGTTCCTGCCTTCCCAGCCGTTGGATCTCAAAGAAGTCAGATAAGTGCCCCGCTGGGGCAACTTTTCAGTCATTTTATTTATCTGAATGCTTGTTCATGTCATCCAGAAAGGGCAAGTGTAAGTGTGTCCGTCAGATACCCCACAAGGATGCCCACATTCAATGTATTTTATGTTTAGGTTGATCTCTTGACTACAAAGCCTGCTCCCTATGAATGTCCCCACCTCTGTCCTCTTCTCTCGCTCTTCCTCTTTCACCTCCTTAACTAATCTCCCTTTCCTTTAGTGTGTCTTTACCATCTCCTCATCCCATTGCCTCAACCTATGTACTGTCCCCAGTAATTTATCTTCTGTTCTCCTATCCCTTCTACACCTCCTGTCCCCCAGTCCATCCTTCAGCTAAACGATGACTTAATTCTTAAGTGGGCCTCCATGCTCCTTCACTTCTACTAATGCTTTACCTTCATATGTTTGTATTTTGTTCTTTTGCTGTTACTACATTGTATAATACAAATTTCTGAGGTTTGATTTATTCCTGGTGTCTTTATTTGCATGCTACAAATATCTGATGTACTTATCTTTCCTATTCGATTTTTGCTATGTATAATGACAAAAACTTTCATTTGCTATAAGTCTTGCTGTATTTTTTTCACTGTATAGCTAAATTTTATGTAACCTGGAGCTTTTCCTCCTTGGATCTCTGCTGAAAAAGGGCATCCTGCCCAGCCAGACTAACCCAGTTAATAAATGTCAAATACATAATAAAATAAATAGATTTGCCAGGCGTTTGTGCCCAAAACGTTGCGCAGCTGTCTGCAGGCGCTCAACCTTTATCTGGAAAATCAGCCTTTAAAACAATTAGCCTTCGGTATGGAGGGTTCTGCTGATGTACTTGCTGAACCACCGAAAAAGAAAGCCAAGACTATTAGGCCTACCACCTCCACTGCACCTGTTGCGTCCGACTCTCAGCCTGTGGCCGACGTCGGCCTGGCTGAGGATTCGGGCTCCGCTGCCTCAGATACAGCGGGTACCTCTAAAGGAGCCGCACAATCCCGTATGGATGGAACATCCATAGAGGCTTTTCCGATGCTGGGGGAACCAGCAATTTCAGTAGGTATGTCGGATCCCTACACTTCCTTACAGGTGCCCCATTCTAGGCCTTCTGCCTTTCAGATGCCTGCCAGGCCTCTCAAAAGGAAGGAAAAAAGAAAACACATTTCACCTACTACTGAAAGCATGTCTGACTGGCAGGCTTTCAGCCAAAGTTTGTTTAATTCTTTTATGGCCTTACGGCCTACCACTACAAGGACTTCGACTATCCCTCTTGCTGTACTGAGCCCAAGGCCTCTCTGAGGGAAGAGGAGGAATTTTCTGACTTCATCTGAAAAATCACTCTCTCATACTTTTCAGCTTTCTTCCCCCTTAGGACATGGCTCCCTAGAGGAAGAATCTGTTGATCCTGACTCCCCAGCTGAGGATTTGACCTTTGGGGAGACTATTACCAAGATGAAGGAACGTTTTTAAGTGGGGAATCATCTGAAGTAACTGAAGTTCAAAAAAAGGTATTATTACCTCATTCAGATGGATTCCCCAACTCCTCCAATTCAGCCTGCCTTGCTTGGATGCCTTCTCCTCAGCATCCTTGAACCTTGACTCACAACTCCCCTGCTCAATGCGGAACTGATAGGTTGTATAAAGTCCCCAAGACTGCTAAGTTTTTTAAGTGTCCGCCAGCAGACCCTGCCACCATTTACATCTCCACAGATAAGGCCTCTAAACTATTACCTACCACCACCATTCTTCCTGCTGACAAAGACAGCAAAACTATGGAACGTTTGGGTAAGAAAACTTATACCTCTGCTACTCTGGCCTTCAGGCCTACTTAACTATCAGACACACATGGCTAAATATGCCTTATCCCTTCTGGAGAAAGTCTCTAAGGGATTGTCTGATTGGATCCACCCCTAGCTTCCAGATTACCAGCCAAGTTATTCCTTAAAGGGGTCCTTCACCTGCGACTCTCCCCAGGAACTCGTCCACCCCCATGGGACCTCAACTATGTTTTGGAAAAGCTTACGCTTCCTCCATTCATGCCAGTGGACAAAGCTTCCTTAAAACATTGTATATGGAAAACTGTACTAGTCATGGCCTTGACCTCAGTCAGAAGAGTGTCAGAGCTAGAAGCACTCATGGCTATCCCACCTTTCCTGGTATTCCACACAGACAGGGTTACTGTTAGAACTAACTCTTCCTTCATGCCCAAGGTGGTGAATGACCTTTCACTAACCCACAGGGAGATGGTGAGAGAGTACTCCGTTCCCTGGATGTGCACAGACAACTTAGATTTTATCTGCACAAAACCAAGTCCATCAGACAGGCTGATCACTGTTTGTCTTCTTCCACCCCAGGGCCCTAGGGAAGGCAGTAACCAAACAAACTCTTTCAAC
>NC_056730.1:534927508-534935008 GCF_019279795.1 Protopterus annectens | reverse complement strand
ACAGCACTCCTCCTGGATTAAAGTGCAAGTACCGCCTCTCACCGCTAGGGTGAAGTCGAGAGCCATGCGGTTTTGAAGCACTACAGTTCTCATGGCATTCAGTTCATCAGTCACCAATTCGAGAGCAGAAAAAGTTGCATTACTCATTACTTTGAGAAGTTTAGACAGTTTTCTCAGCTCCCAGATCGATTTCACTGCTCCATATGCTGGTAATATGCCTGCCGACAATATAACACTATCACTCAAGTCCATGTGTGTCAGTCTATTGCCTATAGAATGATGGTTTTTCCAACGCGCATCGATTTGCCCCACTGGATTTACAGGTTTCTTGACGACTTTTTGGACATTCCAAATTTTTCCTTGAGGTAAAACTGCAGTGTGTCGTATGGCCGGAACCAGGTAGCCCAAAAAACAACTGCCGGACCAATTCTCAGTTAACCACTTGTATGCCTTTCTGCCACATACAAAATAGCAGTCCTCTACTTTAGTAGTAACTTTGCTATGAATATACACTCGCCCTGCATGAAACATTTTTCTATCAATTATAGACAGTTGTTTATAGAGAACAGAATTATGTTTTGCTTCATCAGTTGTTTTGTGCATCAATTCAAGAAATGAATCATAGTTTGTATTACAATAAGAACCTGCATTGTTAGCTTTAGTGTAACATTTATAAGGAGCAGTCGCATTGCAATTGCTCCAACCCACCTGAACAGTATCATTTTTATAAAAACACACAGTTCCCTTTTGTGGAACAGACTAGTGCAATGCTGTTTTATCTTGTGATGTAATGGTTGAGGTATCATAAATCAAGTTTTCCCGGGTCTCGTTGACCCCTAGGGGGACTGTAGTCATTAATAACCCCCCCGTATGCTATCAGCAAAGCTGTGCAAATCCAGCAAATCGAAACATTGAAAGTCTCAGCATACACATATTCAATTGCCTGGTAAGTGTTGAAGTTTGGGTGCCAGTCTATGAGTAATGCTTCACATTTATTTAGTTCAGTTTGTGTGACTGGAAAAAGGAATGGCCACAACAAAAAGATTATTGTCACTAGTACAGTTAACAGGATGATTATGCAATACTTCTGAGGAAATGGTTGTTCTGCATTCCTGTTTTTTCTGGATTCTATCATTTTTGCTCTTGACATGTGACAAGATTTTTGTCCAGTTCAAAGTTCTTAACTAGTTTGCAGTGCGTCAGGTGGCTCCACGAGGCACGCTCTGCGATCTTGACTGCAGTGGGTGTCGACAGAAGCACTTGATATGGACCTTCCCACTTTGGTGACATCCAATTCTTCTTTTTTATTGTCTTCACCCAGATCCAGATTCCTGGAGCCGCTGCCACTTCTGATGGTCTGGTTTGTTCTTTATCTGAAACAGAATTTGACTGCAACAGATGTTTAGAATTCAACAAATTTCTCATATACTCTGCTAGTGTACAGTCGGCTTCCTGGTCTGCGGGCATAAGAGGTTTCCACTGAGGTATATAATAAGCCCTTCCAAATAGTTTTTCAAAAGGAGTCAATCCTTTTGCATTCGGAACAGTTCTCATGCTCAACAGTGCCAGGGGCAGACAGTACACCCAATTTCTCTTTGTTTCTGCTATTAACTTTCTTAGCTTACTCTTTAAAATCCCATTATGCCTCTCAACTAACCCTGCAGATTGCGGATGATATGCACAATGATTTTTTAAAGAAATACCAAAATGTTTACTTAACTGCTGTATGGTTTGGTTTACAAAGTTTGTACCGTTGTCACTGTAGATCCTTTCCGGAATGCCGAATCTAGGGATGATTTCTTTAATGAGGATTTTTGCTACGGTAGCCGCATCTGGATTTTTAGTCGGAAAGGCTTCCCCCCATCTGGAAAACATATCTATAATGACAAGACAATACTTCTTATTTTCACATTTGTTCAATTCTATTAAATCCATACAGATAGTATGAAACGGATATGGTGGTGTAGGGAAACTCCCTTGCTTGGGCTTTAACGCCTCTTGTGCATGATGTTTGTTACAAACGTGGCACATTAAACAAAATTTTTTAGAGTAGTTTAAGAATCCATATGTCGTGAACACTCGGTTCACCAGCTGTACCGTCCCCCTGTTGAGACATGGCATTGCCCATGGCTCAACAAAGCTGCATATCTAAACAAATTAGTTGGTAATATCGGTTTCCCTTCTTTAGAGATGTACAGCCCCTTTTCGAGAATTGCTCCTTGTCTTACCCATCTTTGTTTTTCAGCCTGTGTAGTAAGTGTCTGCATTGTCTTTAACATTTCTAAGTCTAAAATCTCAGAGGGTTGCAATTCCTCATTCAAAAGAAATACTTCTGAAGCTGCCTGTTTTGCAGCTGTATCAGCTCTCGCATTACGTTTTGAAATCCTATCCTGTTGCTTGGTATGAGCTGTGCATTTACAAATAGCTACTTTCTGAGCTAACTGAATAGATTCTAAAAGATCTAAAATAAACTGTGCATGATTGATTGGTTTGCCAGTAGATGTTATCATTCCTCGTTTTTTCCACTGTTGCGCAAAAATATGTACAGTAGAAAAAGCGTACTGGCTGTCAGTAAAAATGTTCACACATTTACCCTTTGCTAAGGTACATGCCCATGTCAAGGCAATCAATTCTGCTGCCTGTGCAGATAAATTGTGTGGTAAAGGTTTAGTTTCTATAATCTCAGTATCAGAAACTACTGTATATCCTACTAGATTATGTCCTGCAGGTCCCCTTTTGCACGAGCCATCCATGTAGTATGTCACCTCGGCATCATCCAAGGGGACATCCGTGAGATCTTTTCTAGGCAGTGTCTTTTGCTCAGTCACCTGCAGGCAGCTGTGTAGTGTGCCATCTGCAGGAGTTGGGAGTAAGGTAGAAGGGTTCAAAGTCGTGCATCGTTCAATTGTCATATGAGGTTGGCTCAACAATATAGTCATACAGGAAAGATGCCTAGCAGGGGAAAGATATGCTACCTTCTCTTGCAGTAAAATAATCGCGACTGCATGAGGCACTCTCAATGTGAGAGGGTGGAACAAAACTACTGAGGCCGAAGCCTGTACTACCATTGCAGCTTCAACTACTTGCACACAGTGGGGTAAAGACTGTGCCACTGGGTCTAGTTGTGATGAATAATAAGCAATAGGGCGTTGCTTGTCCCCATGCTGCTGTGTTACCACTGATGTCATATAACCTTGCTTACAATCTACAGTTTGGAAAAAACGTGTATGATAGTAGATAGGTAATCCTAAAACTAATAACTAATGAGGACGCTATTAACTGTTTCAGTTTGCAGAAAGCAGATTCTGCTTCTGGTGTCCATTGTAACAAATCCTGTGCTGCCATAGGCTTTTTATATAGCAGATTCCAAGGCATAGTTTGTAATCCAGGTCCGGCAAAAATTAGTCGTACCCAGGAAGGACATCATTTCCTTCTTGGTAGTGGGTTTTGGTGCTTGCAAAATCGCTACTTTTCTGTCCTCATCTAATGTCCTACCCTCTTTGGATATTACATATCCTAGGTATTTAACTTGTTTTTCCCAAAGCTGCAGTTTATTTTTGTTTACTTTATGTCCTTCAGTGGCTAAAAATTGTAATAGCGCTATGGTATCTTCTTTGCAATCTTGCTGGGTGGGGGCCGCCAGCAGGATATCATCAACATAAAGTAAAATCTGACTGCCTCTTGGTGGGGGTAAACCCTGTCAAGTTGCTTGCCATTTCTTGTGAGAATATTGTCGGACTTTCACAATATCCCTGTGGTAGTCGTGTATATGCATACCTTTTCCCCTGAAATGTGAATGCAAACCAATATTGGCTGTCAGGGTGTATTGATATCGAAAATAATGCATTGCTGATATCTACCACAGAAAAATATTTCTGTTGAGGTTTTAAATCATTCAACAGGGTGTGTGGGTCTGGCACTGTAGGTGCCCTTGGTATTACTGCGTCATTTACAGCTTGTAAATCTTGGACCATACGCCATTCTCCATTCGCTTTCTTAACAGGAAATAAGGGTGTGTTACATGGTGAATCAGGAGATTCCACCAGCACCCCTTCCTTAAGTAAAGCTGCTATAATAGGTTTGATTCCTACCTCTGCATCTTTTCTTAAGGGATACTGTCTTTTCTGTGGTCTAAATGCTGACTTTGGCGTGATAGTAACTGGTCCCGCTGTTCGAATAAGTCCTACATCTGACTTTCCTGTTGACCAAAGAGTTTCTGTTATATTCTGTAAGGCATTCTCTTCCTCCTTTAATAGGAGTGCTAATCAGCTGTCCTTGCTAGACTGCAAGTGCACGGCTGGGTGGGTCTGAGTTATCCAATTCAACTTCTGCATTTGTATTCCCTGTTCTGACAGTTCTAACTCTGTCTGCTTTTCCCATCTTGTGACTTTTTCTCCTAAGTCTACTCATTTTACATTCTTGTCCTTAGTTAAGCTAACGTGGTAATTGATTAGATTTATAGAGTGCAAAGAACTCCTGGGGCAATGAACAGCTGGCTACACTGTTCCCTTCCCATGTCCCAGTACAGATTACGTAATATCAATCTGTCTGCACGATTTCTAAACAATTCTTGCTCATATTCCTTATCCGGTCCTGGTGTGTTACAATAATACAGTGTACAGTGCAACAAATGTTGTTTATCACTGTCAAGGGAGGGGAACTTGCTGATGGCTACGTTCATCAACTCTTCGGTCACTGCCCCTGGACCAGTCGTAACCAAGTCCTGGCTGTACCAATAGAACATTTCACCCTCCGATTGCACTGCAAAGGTATCAATTTGTCGCTGTGCTTCCATACCCTGCATAGTCGGAACTACTGCTATACCAAATAGTTGCATAAGGTCTCTGCCCAAGAGGTTTACTGGGCATTTTGCGGAAACAACAATTTTGCTTTTCTGGGTCAATCCTGAAACAGGATCAGTTATTGCAATATTATAGGAGAAGGGCTCCTGATACAGCTGTCCATTAGCTGCTTTCACTAGTATGTAATCAGGTGACTCTGAATTCTCTGGCAGTTTGGAGGGGATGTATCAGGGTCCGTGATGCCCCTGAGTCACACAAGAATTTGACTTCCCTCCCTTCTACTAGGTGTGCAACTTCTGGTTTTGTGTCTGCTGTATAGAGCTCTAAGCTCAATAAAGCTAAATCCAATATTTTGTTTTCTTCGCTATCCGTAACTTCCTGCACTTCCTCTATTTCTTCTGTCACATCCTCTACTCCTTCTATCACATTCTCATTTGTCCTTTATCTGCTATCCCCTTCTAGTGATTCTTGACTATCATATAGTCAGTCCTTACCCTCCTTGTCTTCCGTGATTTCCTTCTTGTTTTTCTTGTAATCCCTTGTCAAGTGTCCCTTTTTACCACATTTAAAACATTCACCCCTTTTCTTTCGCCCTTCAAAGTCTTCTGATTGCTGATCAGATTGTTTGTTTCCCTGGGCATTTCTCTTGCCCTTTTTCCTGGACTGTACTATATAAACCTCTGCTCCATCTTCTACAGAAAGTACTTGGGCTTTCTTTTTCTTTTTGCTATTAAAATGCCTTTTGGCATGCCTAGTATATTCAAGTAATGACTGTAACCTGCTTGTATGATGATCTACCATGTGCTTTGTGATAAAACTGCTTATGGGTGCAATGCATTCTTTAACTGCTGCTCATATGGGGAATATATATATATATGTATGTGTGTATATATATATATATATATATATATATATATATATATATATATATATATATAAATAGATATGTATGTGTATATATAGATACATATATATATATATATATATATATATATATATAGGTGTGTATATATATATATATATATATATATATATATATATGTGTATATATATATATATATATATATATATATATATATATATATATATACACCTACATATATATATATATATATATATATGTGTGTGTGTGTGAGCATATATATATATATATATATATATATATATGTGTGTATATATATATATATATATATATATATATATATATATATATATATATATATATGTGTGTGTGTGTGTGTGTGTGTGTGTGTGTATATATATATATATATATATATATATATATATATATATATATATACACACACATATATATATATATATATATATATACACACACACATATATATATATATATATATATATATATATATATGTATGTATATATATATATATATATGTGTGTGTGTGTATATATATATATATATATATATATATGTATATGTATATATATATATATATATATATATATATATATATATGTACATATATATATATATGTGCATGTATATATATATATGCACAGTAAACCAACAGAACTATTAGAAGAAGCCAAAGTAAATGCATATAAAACTTTTATGACTAAACAATAAAAAATAAAAAAGGACCAAAACTCTACATGTGTGGTGTATTAAGCTTTCGTATCGGAACTTCATCAGAATGAGTCAAATTACAAAGGACCAGATTAAAATACCCTTGAGTAGAATCATGAATGTTACAACAATTGAAATGATGAATCACAACAAATGTAAACTAATTAATGATGTGTGAATCATAAGTGCAGTGACTGTTAGAACTCATTAGAAACAAGTATAACATATCCATAAACTGTGGTCTTTAAAAGCATATAAGAATGTTAGAAATGTGAAGAGAAATCAGTTAACTAATCAGCTAACAAATATATATAGATGAACATATATATAAAAATGTATGATTAATATATCTGTATACACATTAAAATGACCAAAAAGCTGTTAATAGAGAAGTACTGTGAAAACATAGCTGTGGTGTAGAATACAAGTATATGAACACAGAGAATAGCTGTCTCAAATATAAAAAATACATATGTACATTATCTGAGCCATTTCAGTGCACATTTAAGATTCAGGGATTCGTTCAGTCCAGGATAAAATTCAGCATTCAATCTAAGTTGCCACTTTAACTCCTGAACCTGCAGTTTACAATCAGCATCCCCAAAGAAATCTTTCACTTGTTCCAAAATAACAAACTTAAACAATGAAAAATTAGTGCACACAGCACTGTGTTTACCAAGAGCGTTGGAACTATCCCTATTCCTAATGGCAAAACAATGCTCTTTAATTCTATCGCTCAGTTTGCGGACAGTCTTACCAACATAAAAACAGGAGCAACCTACACATACCGCACAGTAAACCACCATGTTGGAGTGGCAGTCAAAAAAATTAGGAAAATGCACCTTTACATTACAGTGGGAAAAGGAATATTATACAATGCCTCCTCTAAAACGTGCACGCTGATTGGCCAGCCCAACCAGCGTGCCCGTTGTAAATCCCTCAATATACTAATGGAAAAAGGTCCGGTCGCCCGGACTTTTTCCGTTAGTATAAAACACTGTCTCGCTATGTTAAAAGAGTTTAACATAGCGACACAGGTTTAAAAAAGCAACGCAGATCTCCGTTGCTTTTTTTAAAGCTGTCTCGCTATGTTAAACTCCTTTAAC